>NW_026059703.1:0-38921 GCF_023721935.1 Panthera uncia | reverse complement strand
AGTGGATATTCTAAATAAAAAACCAATCAGGAAGGACTTTAAAAAAATTTTTTTTAATGTTTATTTGTTTTGGAGAGAGAGTGACAGAGCATGAGCAGGGGAGGGGCAGAGAGAGAGGGAGACACAGAATCTGAAGTAGGCTCCAGGCTCTGAGCTGTCAGCACAGAGCCCAATGCGGGGCTCAAACCCATGAACCACAAGATCATGAGCCGAAGTCGGATGCTTAACCGGCTGAGCCACCCAGGCGCCCCTGGGAAGGACTTTTTAAACTTTAATTTTTGGGAAATTTAGCCAAAAAGGCTTTAGATTCACTTTAAAGAAAAAAAATTAAAGAAAGAAAAGAAAAAGCACTCACAGGGGCACCTGGGTGGTTCAGTCAGTTAAGTGTCTGACTCTTGATTTCAGCTCAGGTCATGATCTCACAGTTCGTGGGTTCAAGCCTGGTATCAGGCTCTGTGCTGAGAGCGCAGAGCCTGCTTGGGATTCTCTCCCTCTCTCTCTCTCCCTCTCTTCTTCTCCCTCTCTCTCTCTCTCTCCCTTTCTCTCTGCCCCTCCACCACTCGCTCTCTCTCCTTGCTCTCAAAATAAATATACATTTTTAAAAAGCCCTATTTTAAATGTAAAAATGGCAAGAGAACAGAAATAGTGTGACAAAAAAACTGATCAAACTGTACATCAAATACCTAGAGCGCTGAATACTTAAAACCTTACTGTATATAAACACACTTCTAAAATTTGAAAGTTTTTTAAAAAAACAATTTATTTCCATAATTTTAATATTAAGGTGTATATTTATTACATATATTTAAAATTAGCATTTCTGATATTATGAAATGATTGCTTATCCAATGTCATTCTTTGGACTTCATGAAATACCAAAAGGGCTTAAAATTAATTAACTAATAATTGCATAATATTTGAGATTTTATCTCTAGAATAACCTCGATTTGATTCATTAAAAAAGTTTACAAAGTATTTAAAGAGGAAAATACAGAAAACACTACAATAAACATATTTAATAAATTGCAGTCTTCTGTCATATTTGTATCATGTCTTTTTAAAAAAATAACACAAATATGGATAAAGTAAAATCATCCTTTTTTTCTCTTGTCTTTGGATTACCCTCTCATCTAATTAGATTAACTAATCTAACAGATTAACATATATTCTAAATTCGTTTTATTTCCCATCATTATTTTTTTAATTTTATACATATTGGTAAGTATAGTTATAGTTTGTTCATGTTGATTGATGTGGATCTCACTGTACAAAATCACAATTTACTTATTTACCTATGGAGTATTTAAGTTATGTGAACTTTTCCGTATTGCAAAATGAAATGAATCTCCTTATATGTTTACTTTTCTATGAGTTTCTCAGACCACAGTTGGGATTTCTGGGTCACGATACATACGTACCTTCAAGTACGATAGATATTACCTAATTCTTCTCCATTTATACTATAACCAGCAGTATGTAAATGTTTTTCCTGCTCCATATCCTCACCAACATCATATTTTCATAGCTTTTTAAATTTTTTTTTTTTAGCATTTATTCATTTTTGAGAGACAGAGAGAGAGCACAAGCAGGGGAGGAGCAGAGAGAGGGGGAGACACAGAATCCGAAGCAGGCTCCAGGCTCTGAGCTGTCAGCACAGAGCCCGACGCGGGGCTTGAACTCATGAAACGCGAGATCATGACCTAAGCCGAAGTCAGAGGCTTAACTGACTGAGCCACCCAGGCGCCCCATATTTTCGTAGTTTTTAATGTAATCGATGTAAAATGGCATCTCTTTATGATTTAAATATGTATTTCCTGAATTTGTTGATATGGAACATCGTTTTCTGTTTATAAATGAAGTCTTCCTTTCCTTTGATTATTTTTCTTTATTTTTTTCTCTTTTCCTTACCGATTTGTCATTTTTTAAATAGTTGGTGTTAATCTTTGTTCAATATACTCTTTGCAAATATCTCCAAATCTTCAGTTGTGAAGAACTCTCAATTTCTATTCCTTTCAATATTTATTCTACTTTCCTCCTCTAAAATTTCAAATGGACCTATAATAGATTTGTCAGATCTACCTAGCGTATGTCTTTATCACTTTTTCTTTTCCTATTTGTTCTTATTGTCCCTCTGTACTGAATTATATATAAATCACTCAGTACAATGTTTCAGTTGATGAATACTTCAGGTGGTTTTCAAGTGGTGAGTCTAGGTCCTGCCCCAGCCTCATAGGAACCCCCTCGACTCCATTTCTCATCTAGTGCCAACTCTCATCTGCCTTTACCTGCTTCAGTCTTAGGATCCAGAAGGCTACGGTTCCAGCCTCAACTCATTATATTTAGTCCTCAAATGTGTTTATCAAATTTTTGAGTGAGGTTACCCCCTTTGATGTTCCAATACTCAAAATCTTGATATCTCAACCCCCCAGAAATTTTGACTTTTTCCTAGGAAAATGTTTTCTGTACATTCACATAAAATTTGCATGTGAATCCAGAGATTTCACCTTCTGGAATCCCTTTAAGGATCCATAACCCTCCCTAGGTTACCAAGCCCTATTCTATTTCCCTGATGAGGAGTGACTCCTTATCAGGGCAATACAAATCAAAACCACACTGAGATACCACCTCACGCCAGTCAGAGTGGCCAAAATGAACAAATCAGGAGACTACAGATGCTGGAGAGGATGTGGAGAAACGGGAACCCTCTTGCACTGTTGGTGGGAATGCGAACTCATGCAGCCCCTCTGGAAAACAGTGTGGAGGTTCCTCAAAAAATTAAAAATGGACCTACCTTATGACCCAGCAATAGCACTCCTAGGAATTTCCCCAAGGGATACAGGAGTGCTGATGCATAGGGGCACTTGTACCCCAATGTTTCTAGCAGCACTTTCAACAATAGCCAAATTATGGAAAGAGCCTAAATGTCCATCGACTGATGAATGGATAAAGAAATTGTGGTTTATATACACAATGGAATACTACTTGGCAATGGGAAAGAATGAAATCTGGCATTTTGTAGCAACGTGGATGGAACTGGAGAGTATTATGCTAAGTGAAATAAGTCTTACAGAGAGAGACAGATACCATATGTTTTCACTCTTATGTTGATCCTGACAAACTTAACAGAAGACCATGGGGGAGGGGAAGGGGAAAAAAAAAGTTAGAGAGGGAGGGAGGCAAACCATAAGAGACTCTTAAATACTGAGAACAAACTGAGGGTTGATGGGGGGTGGGAGGGAGGAGAAAGTGGGTGATGGGGATTGAGGAGGGCCCCTGTTGGGATGAGCACTGGGTGTTGTATGGAAACCAACTGGACACTAAATTTCATATTTAAAGTAAAAAGAAAAAAGAAAAGTTTTAATGTACCTTCAATATGTCATTAATAAAGCCCAATCAAAACAAATTAAATACAAAAAACAAACAAACAAACAAACAAAAACAAAGCCCTATTCTATAGCCTCCACGCTTCTGTAAGGCGTTGGTCTTCAGACAAGTAGAAATGCCTTCCTTGTCTTCGGCAGTGCATCCACTTTGACAAATGAGTTTCAGACTCACACACTTTTTCAGTGTTCTCTCTCACTCATGTTAGTTCTTTAATACCTTTTTTCAGTTTGATTTATTTTACATGTAGTAGTAAAGTACATGGGGTGTTCACTCAGTAGGCTGTTAAAGCCAGATTGTACTGGCCGGAGAGAGAGGACTTATATTTTTCAGGATTTTTGCAACCCGTTGTTAAACCCAGATACAGTTAAAATTAAATGATACAAACTTATAATTTAAAAATTTTATTGAAAACAAAGTATACTCAAAATTCACACTTTATGATTATTTCTTAATATTTTACTTGTATCTGTGTTCTTGAGGTTATTTATGTCCACTAAGTCTATTTATGTCAAAGTCTGTATGGTGGAAATATTATATAATATTGCATATTTCTTCCCAATTTGGCATTCAATGATATCACACTGATGGCTTGAAATTGCCAAAATGGGGGTATTCACACTCCAGAAATGAGCTAGTTCTACAAATCAGGGTGTGGTTCATAGTTTTGTTGACTGTCTCGACCTACACTGTGTAACATAGTATCTACTATAAAATGTGGTTATTTTTTAATTAAAATTTTTTTTTCAACATTCATTCATTTTTGAGAGACTGAGAGACACAGCGAGAGCTGGGGAGGGTCAGAGAGAGAGGGAGACACAGAATCTGAAGCAGGCTTCAGGCTGTGAGCTGTCAGCACAGAGCCCGACGCAGGGCTCGAACTCATGAACCGTGAGATCATGACCTGAGCCGAAGCCGGATGCTTAATGGACTGAGCCACCCAGGGGCCCCTGTGGTTACTTAAATTTAAATTAATTTCAATAGAATGACAACTTTAGCTCCTCAGTCACAGTAACCCCATTCCAAGTGCTCGATAGTTACGAGCTCGATAGATACGGCTGTGGTTACCGTATTGAATAGTGCAGATAAAGAACATATCCATTGTCACCAAAACTTCTCTGGGTAAGTGCTGGTTTATTTCGGGAGTCAGAAAACTGTTTCTGTAAAGAGCCGGATAGTAAATATTTGGGGCTTTGTGAGTTGTACGGTCTCTATCTACTCAATTCTGCTGCTGTAGCTCGGAAGCAGTCAGAAAATACATAAATGAATGGAGGTGGCTGTGTCCCCAAAAGACTTTATTAACACAAACAGGAGGCAAGCTGGATTTGATCTACAGGCTGCCAGTCCCTGGTATAGACTTAAGAAGGTGATGGGGAAAATATGAACAATACAATTCAGCTGTAAAGAGGGATGTGTTTGTAGCTGTTACACTGTAAATAGCACCACACACTGAGGAACTCGGCTTCCAATATTCAAAAATTATTATCCAACGCCCCGAAAAAGTTGCTAAAGTCAGTGATGAACAAGCCTTTATTGTTTTGCTTTTGGTTTACTCATTAACGTAAATAAAAATATCTATCAACGCTCAAGTCAGCTGTAAGTCACTACACTCATCTATCAAATGCAGCCCTAAGTGGGCAACAAATAGAAGAGTTTGGCAAAACTTAATGGAAGATTCCGTGAAAATCAATTAGGTGCATGGAATATAAAACAAAGAATATTGCATATTGTATTATGTGTAAATTGCAGGCAACATACCCTTTATATCAGAAAAGTTTACAGTAAACTTATGTACACGCATATATGCACGTGTTTGTTTTCAGAAGGCTGGTTGTTAAACATTTATCAGCAACCACTAGAAAAGTCCTTAAATGTGTCTAAAAATGTGGCTCAAGGGGCGCCTGGGTGGCTCAGTCACTTGAGCGTCCGACTTTAGCTCAGGTCGTAATCTCGCCGTCCGGCAAGTTCAAGCCCCGCCTCTGTGCTGAAGTCTCAGAGCCTGGAGCCTGCTTCTGATTCTGTGTCTCCCTCTCTCTGGCCCTCCCCTGCTCACACTCTATTTCACTCTCTCTCTCTCTCAAAAATAAATCAACATTAAAAAAATTTAAAAAATAAAATAAAATAAAAATGTGGCTCCAAAGTGCATGGTGAACCTTGGTGTTTCTAAAGCCATCTGTCCATGTATCCACCTGTCTTTTTATCTATCTATCTAACGTGGCCTTGAAAATGTGTTTCTCATCTCTTGCTCTGGGGAGCATAAATGAGAGATGGCCCATCTATGCTCTAAAGCCACTGCCATTATGTCAAAGCCACGCTTCCCCATAGGTAAATTTTATCTCAGCAATTATTGTTTGACTTTGGCAAATAATGAATTGTCCCCAGGGAAAGTTGAAATGTCCCAAGAGTGTACACATGGCCCATCAGATTGGAGGAAAATTATGTGAATACATTTCTTTAGTAAAAGGGGAGATGCTGTTTGAACATATATTTGCATTGAATATTGGGAGTTAATAGAAACATGAGTAACGTTATTCTTTTCTTGGACCTGACTTTATACCCTTCATTTTACTGTCTTCTACTTAAATAATAATCTATTTTCAACTTACATAGAATTATATTTTGGTAGAAGGCACAGGAAACTTTTATCTGAAATGAATATTATGACTCCCTAAATATAAAATTCCCAATGTGGGCACTCAATTCGTGTGTGTGTGTGTGTGTGTGTGTGTGTGTGTGTGTAATATATATTTTACTGTCCATGTATTTAATAAAATTTATCAAAGCTTTATAAATAACATTGAAGAAGTATATATGATACATTGACAGCGTGACAGACTAAGCATAGGCAAAAGAAAGCAACGTCCAGTCTTGTAGCTCTGGAAAATACATGGTAGACTGTTTCTGTATGAAAACAAGACAAGATGTTGCTATGAACGGGAGTCCCAGATGAAGCAATTTGCTGAAAATACCTCAGAAGACTGTGGGCCCCCAAGACAAAGCTTTCTGGTTCTAGAGATGACTGCCAACACTTTTAATCCACAATTTTAATCTTCAGGGACTCTAGGTTGAAGGGCTCTTGAAAATGTTTTTACCTGTTTTAAACATGCTTAAGGAAAATCTTGTTCAGCGCATGGCTGAATTTCTCTCGGCTATGCTTTTGGAGAGCAGTTGTGAAATTCCACCTCAGAGGATTTCTTCTGTGTTACTGTATTCCCAACCATAGCCAGCTTGCCAAAAAAAAAAAAAATGAAAAAAAAAAAAAGAAAAGAAAAGAAAAGAAAAGAAAAGAAAAGCAACTAGAAAAGACTCTGAATATATATTTCATTAACTATGAAAACACTGGAGTTTTCTGGATGTAAACTGATACATTGATTGATTTTATTACCTAGATATATTTTTCTAGGAGCACAACAGGCTAAATTTAAAAAAGTTTGTCCTGTTTTTTTTTGCAAATTGGTTTTCCACACTACCCTGTCCTTATGCCATCCTGATTCCACAATGATATTAGTCTTGGGATAGATAGAAAAAGAAATAAGAAAGCAACTGATTCAAATAATCTTCTAGAGAAGTTAATATTGGATTTTTTTAATCAAAAGTAGAGTGTGGGCAAAGTAAGTCAGTAAGTAAGCAAGTCAGTCTTGACTGTCTAACAAGCAAGTCAGTGAGTGTCTAATGTTGGCACGTACATAAATTGCTTTGTTCAATTAATGTTTAAAATTTGAAATTTATATTTGGTAGGTTAGAACTTAAGAAGATAGTTGTATTTAGCTTTTCAAACCCTTGCACTGAATAATGTCTTATTTTTAACTTGAGATTTAGTAATCCTGAGGCAAGATCCTTAGGATTAATTTATAAATATTCTGTAACTGTTTAATTGCCAGGGCAGTTTAGTACAGTTTTTCTTGGTATACAAAGGGACTTTCTCTCCAGCACTTGAAAGCATGGTTAATGTTGTGAAATTTTTGGTTTTTTTTTTAAGTTTATTTATTTATAAAAATAAATAGAGATATTTTAAGTTTATTTATAAAAATAAATAGAGAGAAAGAGAGAGAGAGAGAGAGAGAGAGAGCACGAGCTGGGGAGAGGCAGAGAGAGAAAATCCCAAAGTCTCTCTGTGGGGCTACATCTCATGAACCAAACTCAAGAACAGTGAAATCATGACCTGAGTCGATATCAAGAGTTGGACACTTAACCGACGAACTGACCCAGGTGCCCCTATTGAGAAATTTGCTATTGAGTTATATGTCACTTCCTCAGTTATAAGAATTTTACTCATATAGGAGGGAACCAGGTAGAGGTTATAACCTGTTCAAAGGAAGATTCAGAACATCACAGATTTATATAGTGTGTAAAAAAATGTTGAAGTGAATTTCAAATGGAGGCAAAAAACATGTTTTGGGGGAAAGAGAAAGAAGTCGATTATATCTTTACCAGAGAGGACATAATTTGCCTACTTATCAGTTACCTACAATTTAAGGAGAAGGCAGAACAGCTCAGACCATGAGCAGGATTAGACCAAGCCAGCCAGGAAGATGGGTTATGTAGTCAATGCGTAGATTTCTATCGTCTTTCCAACAGCTTGTGCCGGTGATCTTTGGGAGGCTAGCTACGGAGACACATGTGTACTCATAGAGGTGACAAATACGTAGACTTTAAATTTAATTGACTTCATTGATTCCTAACAAACAGCACATACAGGTTCACTAGGAGGGGAACAAAGATAATCCCGGGGCATCAGAGGACTGAAACAGTATTTAAGACTGAGCTTAAAATAGCACATTGGCATGATTGTGAACTAGAATCATCTAATAGCTATCAAACCATTAAAAGAGAATTTTGGAAAAATAAAAAATAAAAAAAAAAATAATAAAAGAGAATTTTGGTTTGTTTATTCACCGCTACTATTCCAAAATCTTTATTGTCAAATGGACAGTGGTTCATAGTTGAGATTTTTTGGTGGGGGAACAAGTGGAGTGTATTATTTTTCTATATAATGAGAAACATACTAATCTCTTAATAATAAAAAAAATCCTGATGATTCCTTGTTTGATTAAGGAATGTAGTCGAAAAATAAGGTTACTGCCATTATCTGCAAGAATGACAGGCTGGCAGGACAATCCTAATCCTTCTAATGATTTTTCAGCGATGATTTTGAGTCGCCACTAGGTGCCACTGTTGCGGCCTTCGTAAATGTAGCAGGTGATTGGCTGTCCTAAAGGAAGCGGAAGTCCCAGCAGGCCAGACTTGATTCCTAGCCCTTTCCCTTGACTGTTTGTTTGCTCATTCGTAAAAGTCTACTCGAACCAACAATAGCTCCGGTTCCGACACAGGGATTCTGAGACCTGTGATTCTTCCTACTCGTCTGGAGCCAAACCAGTGAAACCCAAGCATTAGCCTTCCTCCCTTCCAGGGGTCAGCTTGCTTGGTAGTGTGCATACTTACAAAGCGTATGTCCACCCAGGACCCTGCCGAGTCGCCCACCTGACAGTTGTCTCCTTAGTTGCCACTCCATTGCGGTCACTGCCAAGGATGCCTGGGCCTGGTTCCCCTAGTGGGACGTGTTCCATTTTGGAAGCCAGAAGCAGGACTGTGAATATGGAGTTCCTCGGACCCCTCTGTCCCTTCATGCTCCACAGCATTACCACCCCATGCTTAGGGACTGGTGTAACGAACTTGCTGAAGGATTGGTGTAACGAAGGAGTTTTAACTTCAGACTGCATGCTTAATCTGCGTTTGCTGACCATCCAGAGCAAAGCTGACCATCCAGGAGCCTATGTTACAACCTATAGGGCTAGAGTTTTGACTGACCGGTACGTACGCTGAAGTTCCTATCCTTGATGCTCCTTCCTCAGTAATGGCTACTTCATAAAATCACCTCCATCTTCTGAATTCTGCCATTCAGCTCTCCACTCACAATTCAAGGAATCCAGCCCTTACCCACAGAGGTTATTCTCATCCCGGGATCCCTCCCTCTTCTGCTACCAGAATATTTCTCTAAGTTAGAAATAGCCATTCTAGGGTAATAGCTCCTAGGAGTCCCAGGCAAAGAGACAGGGGACGATGGAAGAGAGAGTAGGAAGGAGCTCCAGTGGCAGAGACACCGGATCAGTGTAGACATCTGGCGTTCCAAGTCTCTTATGATGATATCAGCCCAGACAACCACTCCCACTCTGTTCCCTGTTAAGACCGTCCGGTATCATAGTTTGCAGGTATGCCCCTTTCTTCAGAGTGTCAAATGGGCTGCTGAGAAATTAAACACAGACTTGTAAGGAACACATTTGGGAGAGCAGACAGCCCTCTCAAGACAAACAGCAGTTAACAGAGCCAGCGGAATGTAAACAGAGGTTGCAAACCAGTCAGGACCAGCATTTGTGTCGTGTTTGGCTTAAAGGCTTACGCGATTTGTTTAAAAAATGAGCAACATTCAAAAATCAGGAGATGTTACTGTAAAACTTCACCATTCCACCTTTTCTTTTTTTTTTTTTTAATTTTTTTAACGTTTATTTATTTTTGAGACAGAGAGAGACAGAGCATGAACAGGGGAGGGGCAGAGAGAGGGAGACACAGAATCTGAAACAGGCTCCAGGCTCTGAGCAGTCAGCACAGAGCCCAATGCGGGGCTCGAACTCACAGACCGTGAGATCATGACCTGAGCCGAAGTTGGACGCTTAACCAACCGAGCCACCCAGGCGCCCCCCCTTTCCACCTTTTCTACCCAAACCAGAGCACTGGCAGTATGGGTTCCTCATCCCGGATGACAGCCATCAGCTGGAGTTGAGTCTCTGACCGTCTGGAAGAGACAGGCTGTCCTCTCTGCCAGTTGCTACTCCCCTCGTTCTTCTCACACCCCACTGCCTTAACTTAGTTATAATACTCACCTGACCACAGCAGGGCTGTGGTTTTGCAAAGTCTGATCTAAACTCTAGAGGAGTAAAGAAGATTTGTCCAGCTGTCCCATTAGTTGTAAGGGGTCCCCTCTCATGGCAATAGAATCAGTACTTGACATTGTACATTTGGTGCCATTGGTTCCTCCCCTTCGCCTTTGCTCCCCCATTCCTTCCAAATGGGCTTCTTCCAGTTTTCACACAACGTTTTGATGTCTCAGTTGACGTTGATGTCTCAGCGTTGTTGCAATGCAAACACTTCTGCCATTGTTAGGACTGGCCATCCCTCTAGTTGTCAGCTTTGGACCTCTTATCCTTCCCACTTATCATCTGACTCGCACCAATGTCTTTTTGCGTTAAAACAAACAAAATATATATGAACCCATTTCTTAGTGAGGTGTCTCAGAAGGCTCTTCTCTTAGCTACACGGACATCCCGTGGATGTTGGAGCAGAAGTGAAAGGGGCAGTAGATGTTCAGATTATAGAGCTGTAAGCTTGTGCAACCTTGAATAAACTAACCAGCCTCTTTGATGATCGGTCTTCGCATCCGCGAAATGGTGTGCGACACATTTCCTTATCCTTGGATTCAGAAATAAACGGGCGCACTGCATTAGGGACGTTTTGAGAAACATTCTAGTGAAGATTCAAAGTCACACAGCATTGGCCTAATAGAAATGCTGTCTGTCAATGAGGAGGAATAGCTATAATTAAGGAATTCTAGGCAACTTGAGGGTGGCTTTCATGGAAAACGTTTTCCAGGAAGAGAGAGATACAAGTAAAACTGAAGATATGTACCACGAAGTTTAGTTTCATCTCACATTTGGAAGAACAGACAGATTTAAAAGATTGTTTTGGTTAAAGAAATTTGGAATGAGGGGCGCCTGGGTGGCTCACTCAGTTGAGCATGTGGTCTTGATTTCGGCTCAGGTCATGATCTCTCTGTTAGTGAGTTCAAGCCCCACATCAGGCTCTGTGCTGATGGCGCAGAGCCTGCTTGGGATTCTCTCTCTCTCTCTCTCTCTCTCTCTCTCTCTAACCCTCCCCTGCTCATGCTGTCCCTCTCAAAACAAATAAATAAACATTAAAAAAAAATAAGTTTGGAATGAATAAGAGTAATCAGAAGTCATTGGGTATTAGAGGGATGGTCTAAGTCATAGAACGAAGGAAGGAGATTCTTTTGGGCTCCTGGGTGGCTTATTCAGTTAAGCATCCGACTTTGGCTCAGGTCATGATCTCACAGTTAGGGGGTTCGAGCCCTGCATTGGGTTCTGTGCTGACAGCTCAGAGCCTGGAGCCTGCTTCAGATCCTGTGTTTCCCTCTCTTTCTACCCCTGCCCACTCTCTGTCTCTCTCTCAAAAATAAATAAAAATTAAAAAAAAATTTTTAAAAAGGAGATTCTTCTGAAGAATGAGCAACAGAAACTTTTTCTATTCACCTCTTTGTTGAATGGCAAAGCAGGGTCAAAATCAGAAAAGTATTGGGTAGATGCTTCAAGAAGGGGCTAGTAGAAAATACTTCTGTTTTCTGTGATGTGATTTAATACAATTGGTTAATGGATTGGCATTGTTGCCATTTTAAAATTCCAGCCACTGTTAGGATTAACCATCTCCTTAATTGTCAGCTATCTTTGTGCATAAAACAGACGAACAAGTAAATAAAAGGAATTTCCTGTGTTGACTATTCTTACTCCATCCCAAGGAACTGGTGGTACAGGAACACATCCAGAAATAATTGGTAGAAACTTTAAACTTTTGTTTTTAGGAATGTTTTTAAAGTTTATTTATTTATGTATTTATTTCTTTAGAGAGAGAGAGAGCATGTGCACACGCTAGGGGCAGAGAGAGGGAGAGAGAGAATCCCAAGCAGGCTCTGCACTGTCAATGCGGAGCCCGACGCGGGGCTTGAAGCAACAAACAACCGTGAGATCATGACCCGAGCTGAAATCAAGAGTCAGACGCTTAACTGACTGAGCCACCCAGGCGCCCAGTAGAAACCTTAAAGTGAAACTGTGTGTGTAAAATAATATAATTATAGCATGTCGTAGGAGTCACTGTAGAGTGACCTCTTGCTTATTTTGAATGTGTCAAGCAAAATGTTTTCACTCCATGCTCATTTCATACTGCCCAGAATCAAATCCATTATTTCAGGAGCCCCTCTTGACGGCTAACTCCGTGTTGGATTCTGGGACAATGAACTCAGAAAGACTAATTTTCTGGGTTTCAGAATGTCAAAGTCTATTGGAAATGCAAGCATAGGGGCCCCTGGGTGACTCAGTCAGTTAAGCGTCTTGATCTGACTCTTGACCTCGGCTCAGGTTGTGATCCCAGGGTCGTGGGATCAAGCCCCACCTCAGGGGCTCCACGCTCAGGGCAGAGACTGCTTGAGATTCTCTCTCTCCCTCTGCCCCTCCCCCCAATCACGTTGTCTCTAAAATAAAAAATAAAAAAGCATTCTCACTTAAAACATAAATAAATACAAGAATAACTCTGGTACAATGTGGTAAGTGTTATAGAATCAGCATGTGGAATTTCAGAAGATGAAGGGGACTTGAGGAGTCCTCACGGAGAAAAGGCTACTCAACAGTGATTAGGAATTTCCCAAACAAACAAAGGTACCAGGGCAGTGCAGACCCAGGCAGGCGGGAAGTGTTACGCGTTCACGTAATAAAATGTTAACGTGGCAAAGTTATGACACTAGAAGCACGTGACATCAGCACAGGCTTCCAGAGGTGCAGACGCACCCGTTTTTTAAAACTAGTATCTGGGGGCTTCTGGGTGACTCAGTCAGTTAAGTGTCCAACTCTTGATCTCAGCTCAGGTGGTGATCTCACGGTTCATGGGTTCGAGCAATGGACTCTGAACTTGGGATTCTCTCTCTCCCTCTGTCTCTGCCCCTCCCCGGCTCCCACTGTCTCTCTCTCAAAATAAATAAATAAACTTTTAAAAAAACCCAAAAAACTAGTATCGACGCTGGAACAAGTAGCCAAACGGAGTTCTCCATTCGCTTGACGCGTTTCTCCAATTTAAATGATATATTTTAAAGACCTCTAAATGATTACTATTGTCTAATTATTTCCCTGTAGTTCTGTTCAGAAACATAAATAGCTATCTTTGTATCACCTGTCTGGTTTTCTATTTATAAACAGAAGGAAAACCCACCGTATCATTTTACATCGTGTAAAAATTACTTCCTTGGTAGTCTTGGTGGATGTGTCTGGAAGTGATACACGTTTTAACCCAACCATTTATAAAGTGGTTTATAAAGTGGCTTATAAAGCTAAAGAAACCTTGAAACCAGAGGATCAATGATATCAGTGCTTTCCGAGTTTTTCCCTAAAAGAAAAAAAAAAAAAAAAAGCAGGGAGCAAAGTGTGAACTTTTAATGAGAGCATTGTGTGACTTCAGAATTTTTTGGAAGTTTCAAACTATATTAGAACTTGATGAGAATTTCACATTGGACGCCATAAAATGTATCCATATTTTTAATACAAAACGCTTATTTATTTATTTATTTATTTACATTTTATTTTGAGAGAGAGAAAGTGCGAGCCCGGCAAGGGCAGAGAGAGAGGGAGAGAGAGAAGCTTAAGCAGGCTCCACACTCAGCATGGAGTCTAAGGCAGGACTTGATTTCACAACCATGAGATGCTGACCTGAGCCCTCAGCAGAAATCAAGAGTCAGAGGCTTGGGGCGCCTGGGGGGCTCAGTCAGTTGAGTGTCCAACTTCGGCTCAGGTCATGATCTTACATTCGTGGGTTCAAGTATCGCATCGGCCTCTGTGCTGACAGCTCAGAGCCTGGAGCCTGCTTCGGATTCTGTGTCTCCCTCTCTCTCTGCCCCAACCCACTCGCATTCTGTCTCTGTCTCTCTCAAAAATAAACAGACATCAAAAAAAAATACAAAAAAAAGTCAGAGGCTTAACCGACTGAGCCACGCACGTGCCCCCAAATACATTTTTACACGAAATATTCACTGTTCACTAAAATTGATGGTTCAGGAAGATGATTCTTGCTTTTATCTGGGCCTTGAATGTAAGCCTAAGGTGTTAATTGTTTCTGAGGGAAAAGTACTTCTGAGATTTACGCTGTGAGTGATAAATGTGGTCTCTTTGACTTCTCCACTGATGCCCGGAGAAGACACACTGAAAGATGCTAAAAGGTTAAAATTTGGAGAAAGCATGGTTGTATTTAGCAAAAAGAATGAGTTTTTAGGGCTAGATCTGTGCTTGGATTCTAGGGTGCGACTGTCTCGTCTTTGGTGCAAGACACGTACTCAACATCTTCGAGCTACAGTACCCTAATCTGAAAGTGTAACAAATAGTAATCAGTTTACAGGGTTATTTTAAGGATGGCATGAGAAAAGGATGTAAAGGGGCTTAACACACTGCTAGCCTAGATTAGGCAATCAATAAGTAATCGCTGTTGTGATTATCATTTAGATAGTAATACAAGCTCTAAATTACTTTTTTTTTTATTTCTCATCAGTGGACAAAATACTTATCTTTATATATAAATCAATGTAATAGAAGAAAAACTAGTTTTATTGCCAATAAAAGCAATTTGGGGGGGAGGATAAAATAAAATCATTACATCTTTCTTCTCAATTACTGCGAGTTTATATTCTTTTTTTTTTTTTAAATAGCTTTAATGTTTATTTTTGAGACAGAGAGAGACAGAGTGCAAGTGGTAGAGGGGCAGAGAGAGACGGAGACACAGAATCGGAAGCAGGCTCCAGGCTCTGAGCTGTCAGTGCAGAGCCCGACACGGGGCTCAAACCCACGAATCGTGAGATCATGACCTGAGCAGAAGTTCAACGCTTAACCAACTGAGCCACCCAGGTGCCCCTGTGAGTTTATATTCTTAAACAGATGTCACATGCCCCCCACCCCTGCTTTTTCAGGGAATTTAAATAAAAATCTTACAACTGGTGTTTCTGAAAGCTAGGTCTGCGTATAGCCAAAGCACCAAGAACCTTGTTAAAAAACTGCAGCTTCCTAGACCTTCTGAATCAGAACTCTGTGTGGCCCGGACTTTTAAATTAAAAAAGAAATAAAGGCCTTGCTAAACACAAACATTAGGAGTCACTGCAGTAGACGACCACCTACTCCCAGTTTTCTCTGGACTTCCCTGGTTCTGACGCTGAAAGCCCCATGTCCTGTAGTCTGATACCTCCCCCTTGGCCCACGCCAACGTGGGTCGTCAGTCACCCTAAAAACAGAACTTATTACCAAGATCTAGCTATGTAACAAAGACAATAGAGAGTTTGCAAAGCATTTAAATTAAGCTTTTGGAAAACAAGAAAGAGATTTAAGTAACAATTTCACGAAGATGATACTTCGTAAAGAACACCGATTCACTCCTGGTGTTAGGCTGCCCTCTGGTGGAATGTGCTTTCAACTACAACAAAAGGAGAGCGGATCATTCAAGTGAATTGGATTTTTTTTTAAGGTTTTGTTGTTGTTTTAAGTTTATTTATTCATTTTGAGAGAGACAGAGAGAGAGAGAGAGCACGAGTGGAAGAGAATCCCAAGCAGCCTCTGCACTGTTAGCTTGAGCTCAAGCCTCATGCGGGGGCTCCATCCCACGAACCATGAGATCACGGCCGAAGCCAAAGCGAGAGCCAGCAGCTCACCCAACTGAGCCACCCAGGGACCCCTCTCTTTTAAAGTTTGCTCATTTCTCTTTCTATCAGGAATGAAATATGCTCTACATAAAGTTTCTCCTTTGATATTAAACACACAGAGGAAGCTCTCTGAAATGTACTTAATATCAGGCTGTGAGCCCAAGCCATATAGTCCCCTAGTGGGGAAAAAGGTTACTCACTGTGCCCTTGGTGTGCAAGTTCTCTTAGCTGCTGGTGGGGAGATTCCGCTTTGTGTGAAATCTCGAACGAAACAGCTCATGTAAAATCGAGTCTCTCAGTGCTGGTCTGTGCATCTGCCTCAGCCCTCACACACTGGTGTCCCTGATTTCCATGTGTCTTCCTCCTTTGCTTCCTTCAGAACCCTGATGGAGTGTGATCAGAGAATCCTTCCTGAATCCATTCCATAAGTAGCAACTCTTTGCGTCATACTTTCTATTATCCTTAGCCTGCATTAGTCCTCTCTAGATCAGTCAGCCACACCCAACATCTCTCCTCTCTCTCTCTCTCTGTCTCTCTCTCACCACCAATTCCACTAGAAACAGGCGGGGACTTTGCCTATGTTGTTTACTGTCATATCGGCAGCATCTCAGAGAGGACGCCCAGTAGGTCCCGGTAGGTGCACAGTATGTATTTATTAAATGCATGAATGAATGAATGAATGAATGGTCAGTTTTTAATAAGCATAACGCCAGCTCTCTGAGAAACAGCCCTCAGCCAGACACGGTGCATGTTTCCCTGCAAAGAAAAGTTTCAGTTAAAGGAAGTCACACTGCAGTCGTCGTCCCACTTACCTAATTCCACAAACTGGAAATAGAGTGGTAAGGACGGGGGGTGTCCCTCACAGGCCCAGGCAGGCCCGGCACAGGCTGGCTGTGAAGCTGGTGTAGGGCCCCGAGCGCCAGGCTGGGCTGCAGTCCTTTGGAGTCGCCTCAAGCTGGGTATAAATTAAGTTGGGCAACAGACCAGGAGATCAGGACTAGGAAAGCCTCACTAAGCTTCAGGGTGACCGGAAGCAATCAAGGAAACAATAGGCAAACGGGATGGCAAGTGCGTGGCAGGACAATTAGAAAGCGCCCAGTTCCAAGGCCAAGCTCCACGCTGGTTGGCACCAAGAAAGAGAAGCATTTCCGTGCGGTGGCGGTTACCTCGGGACCTCCTCGCCTCGTAAATGTGGGCGAGTCAAGTCTTGCTTTATTTTTCTCGTCTTGTCATCAGGATGAAAACAGGAGATCATCCGGGTAAAGTCACACGGCGAGTACGTGGTCAGCGTGGGCTGTCCGGCAGGTGCACGCAGACAGGCCCCTTGTGTGCACCTCACCGAACTTTCTGTATAAAATCTCCACGTCGAACATTCCCGATGTTCACTGGGTCATTCCCAGTCTTCTCAGATGTTTGCGGGTCCTGCTAACTTTTATCCGATAGAGTACAACTGGCCAGAAGATCAAACACTAGCGTGGCAAAGAAGGCTCGCTCTACAACTTTGGAGGACTTCAAGATTCGTCGAGTCTCCTTTTATTTATTAGTTGAATATACTAGCAGACATGCTTTGAAATATAGGGACTTTATAATTTTACTGTCTCTTCCTGAGCTTGTGTAAAGAGAGTAGGAAATCCATATGTGTTTTCTCTTTTTATTCTTATTCTCTTTATTCAAAATCAAAAGACCAAAATAAAATTAACAAGATGTCCTTCTTACCTCGTAGTTCAAAGGAATCTTTATGGCCGTTCAGAAAGGCAAATTGCCAAGGGAAAGTTCCCTTCACAGAAATATCCTATAGTCCTCATGCCCAATTACGTTGATTACTTGCTACCAGACTCACAGAGAAAACCGCTTTTCATTCCAGCAACATTTTATCATTTCTTTATGCTGTGCTAATCACAGTAACGTAAAATTTATCTACAGCTAAGAGTTTAGCCAAGAATCAGAAAATAACTCTATAAATGCTTCTGGGTTATCTAAAATTATGAGCACTAAAGCTAGCACAATTATATTCTCAATCAGAAGACTACAGACCAACATTCAGAGCATACTAATCCTGCATTATTAGCGATTCTGGCAATTGTGTGAATTACCAAACTCTAGCTTGTTTGAAGCAGTCAGAGATGGGGAAGACTGAAAGTGCTAGTTAACTAGACGTCACAAGGTAAGAAAAATCCCAAGAACCAAACCTTCCATGTTATTACAGAGAACAAGAAACAATAACTACGGCTGGCCCCAAAAACTGTGTTAAATCAAACAATGCCTTTTGGAAATATTTTCTAAGTCAAAACTTATTTCAATGGACCAGGTGTCAATTACCCTGAATCGCTTAAGTACCAAATCTCATTTTCTAATAAAGATGCATAAATAGGGCAGGATTTATTTGTTTCACACTCTTCTTTAATTATTCATATACAGATTTGTACTTGTTGTTATGTTTGATGCATACATTTAACCTCAATGAATTGGAAAGTCTCTTAAGAGTGATAATGAAGGTCTTTCCGGTTTTTTTTTTTTTTTTTGTACTATTTCTATGTCTCTGAACACAGCTTTGTTCATAAAACAAGAATTTTGTTGTTATTGTTGGTTTTATTTTTTAAAATTTTTAAATGTTTTATTTGTTTTTGAGAAGGAGGGGAGGGGCAGAGAGAGGGAGACACAGAATCCAAAGGAGGCTTCAGGCTCTGAGCTGTCAGCACAGAGCCCAACACGGGGCTTGAACTCATGAACTGTGAGATCATGACCTGAGCCAAAGTCAGTCGCTTAACTGACTGAGCCACCAAGGTGTCCTGATGTTTTTCCTTATAAGACAAATTACATCATGATTTCAGGGCAGTTAAAGTCTTCTCTCATTTATCCATGGACATTGTCAATATTAAAAGTTTCTAATAGCCCAAAATACAATTATGCATATCATAATATCAGCATATATATGCAATAATATATGTAATATATATGTAATATATATTATATATATGTTATATATACGCAATATATATCTGTTATACGTGATATATATTACATATGTAATATATATTATATATGTGATATATGTGTAATATATATGTGATATATATATTATATATGTGTAATATACATATTGCCCTACAAAATATGTTTATGTCACATAGACTACTAATGTTGCTGTTATTATATTCTAGCTAAATTACACAACTATGCATATAAAAAACTACAGGAGCTTGTAAATAAGGACATGCAAACAGAACTTACAGTAGTCCCTGCTACACATCTTTAATGTTCAACAGAAAATAAGAACTATTTTTTCTCATTAATACTCTTTGATAAAACAGGACGTAGCTATAAAATTTTGGGCTTTTGACTGAAAATACATCTGAGAAGAACATAACAAGTGATAGTACTCGAAAACAATGATAACAAGTAGTGTTATACAATTTTTTTCAACCTTATACTTTGATATAATTTCAGACTTAAAGGAAAGTTGTGAGAATATTAAAAATAATTTACAGAGCACCTGGGTGGCTCAGTTGGTTAAGTGTCCAACTTCGGCTCAGATCACGATCTCACAGTCTGTGAGTTCGAGCCCCTCGTCGGGCTCTGTGCTGACAGCTCGGAGCTTGGAGCCTGCTTTGGATTCTGAGTCTTCCTCTCTCTCTGCCCCTCCCTGGCCCACACTCTGTCTGTCTGTCTCTCTGTCAAAAATACATAAACATTGTTTAAAAGAGAATTTACATGTACTTTTTATCCAGATTCCCCAAGTGTTAACATTTGTCCCCTTTGCTTTGCTTTATCACTCTCTCTTTTGCTTTCTAATGTATTATACACAAAGTATAATTTTCTCTCTCTGTAGATATTTGTTCTTTTTTGAAAGTAATTGGCAGACACGATGCCCCTTTATTCTCAAATATCTCAGTGAATGTTTCCTAAACACAAAGACATTTTCCAGCTAAAATAACAATTAACCAAAATGAAAACATTAACGCCGATATTATGATCTGATCTACAGACCTGTCTCAAATTTTGCCAATTGTCCCAATAATATCCTTTGTAGCTAAGGAAAATTCTGGATCACACATTGACCTCAGTTATTATGTCCTTCTGGTCTGCTTTCATCTGGAACATTCCTCAGTTTTTCTTTGTTTTCATAACCTTGATAATTTTGAAAAATATAGGCCAGCTTTTATGGGACACAGCTTCATGATTCGATTCAGTTTATGTATTTTTGGCAGGAATAATGCAGAACTATGTTGTGTTCCCTGTGCCTTGAATTAGGGGGTACATGATGTCATCCTGTCCTATTCTTGTTGATATTTACTTTGATTTGTTCCTTAAGGTGGTGTCTTCCCACTTTCCCTATGTAAAGCTGTATTTTCCCAGTGTAATAAATAAGCATATTATACAGGATAATTTGAGAGTAAGCAATATGAATTTCCTGTTACTCATCAGATTTGCATTCCCTAGGTTTAGAATCTACGGATGATTCTTCTGGAATCAATTATTAATATGATGGTTGCCAGACTGTGATTAACTAATTTTGCAATAGTGCTGGTTTAATCAGACATAAGATATATTCTATAATTGTTTTTATCTTTTCATAGTTTAATTCTTTTCTTAATGGATTTTTATGTTCTCATTTTTTCCCACTGCTAGTTTTATGTAAGAGAGCTATAAAAATTGCCTAGGTCGTTTGGTAAAAAGCTAATGATTGTATAATTCAGTTCCTTTTTATAATAAGTGATTGTATCAACCATATTATTTTAATAATTTTAAAAGTAACGATGCTATTTTAGGAGTGTAACATTTTATATATCAAAGAACATCCTTAAGAAAGATGGTGTTTACCAGGCCGCCTGGGTGGTTCAGCCGGTTAAGTGTCTGACTTCGGCTCGGGTCACAATCCAGTTAGTGGTCCGTGAGTTCGAGCCCTGCTTTGGGCTCACTGCTGTCAGTGCAGAGCCTGGAGCCTGCTTTAGATTTTGTGTCTCCCTTTCTCTCTGCCCCTCCCCTGCTTGTGCTCTGTTTGTCTCTATCTCTCTGTCTCTCTCTCTCTCTGTCTCAAAAATAAATTTAAAAACATTTTTTTTTTATTTATTTTTATTTTTTTTTTTAAATTTTTTTTTCAACATTTTTTATTTATTTTTGGGACAGAGAGAGACAGAGCATGAACGGGGGAGGGGCAGAGAGAGAGGGAGACACAGAATCGGAAGCAGGCTCCAGGCTCCGAGCCATCAGCCCAGAGCCTGACGCGGGGCTCGAACTCACGGGCCGTGAGATCGTGACCTGGCTGAAGTCGGACGCTTAACCGACTGCGCCACCCAGGCGCCCCTAAAAACATTTTTTTAAGTAAAAAAAAAAAAAAAGAAAGAAAGATGGTGCTTTCCATTCGCTGACTTGGGACTTGTCAATGTTTTTGACAGTATTCTGATTATTGGCAGCAAACAGCAGGAGCCATAGAAAGATTGCTACACAAATGGCATTCATTTAAATTTATTTCTTTTTCTTAACTCTATGACACCATGTGGTTAAGATTTACATGACACAGCAAAGAGTTTTCCATAATTTTTGTATTCTGATTCTTAAAGAAAGATGCCACGTGAGGAACAACACTAGTGGGAAAAAAGGTTTTAGAAATTATGTATTGTTGGGTAGTCCTTGCAAAGGCATTTAAAAAAATTTTTTTTAATGTTTATTTATTTTTGAGAGAGAGAGAGACAGAGACAGAGCATGAGTGGGGGAAGGGCAGAGAGAGAGGGAGACACAGAATCTGAAGCAGGCTTCAGTACCTGAGCGGTCAGCACAGAGCCCCACGTCGGGCTCGAACTCACAGACCACGAGATCTTGACCAGAGCTGAGGTCGAACGCTCAACCTACTGAGCCACCCAGGCGCCCCTGCAAAGGCAGTTGTTTTTTGTTTTTGTTTTTTTTTTTAACGTTTATTTATTTTTGAGACAGAGAGAGACAGAGCATGAACGGGGGAGGGGCAGAGAGAGAGGGAGACACAGAATCGGAAGCAGGCCCCAGGCTCTGAGCCATCAGCCCAGAGCCCGACGCGGGGCTCGAACCCACGGACCGCGAGATCGTGACCTGAGCTGAAGTCGGACGCTTAACCGACTGAGCCACCCAGGCGCTCCAAGGCAGTTTTAAATTTACCAACCCAAATAGACTAGACACGGCTCCTCCTCTACAGATCCTTTCTGTATACACGTAGTATGGAGATCTGAAGGGTGGGTCTAATGCTTATCAGCCCACAAAAATTACCTCTAAACTTATACGCACTCTATCTCTGGATATTAAAATGTCATATTTGAAAATTTTATCTTCTTTAAATGATGTAAATCGGTCATAGTACGGGGAACATTTGCAAATTATTTTGTGATAAGATGGGAAATAAAATTGGGAAAAATTCTAGCATGGAACTATGGATTGGCATTTATGGGTGGTTTGCCAACAATCAGGTATTGACTTCCATCTTATTATCAACCCACCACCAAATAATGCCCATGTAAATGCTTGATTAGTACTCTTGGACCTACACTTCCAGGTGTATAACTTGTTACCATAAATATTTGCTCACTGGGATAATGGTTTAGGTGAAGAGTACCTTAAATAGAGTCGGTCCGTGGTTTTTGATATTCAAATGTAGCGTACTTATTTTTGTTGTCATTTCTTCTTACTTTGCTTTGGCAAAAATTGAGGAAATAGGTTTATTGAAAGGATGTTAACATTTATTTTCATTCCTATGAGACTGGATGACATCACAATTTAACGACAGCATTTGTAACGAAAAGGACAAAGGTGTCATAGTTTTGTGAAGGTAGAAATCACATACACTTGATCTCTCTCCTCTCTTATAACTTTGTAACAGCCTTTATCATTACCCCTGCTTCCTCCCATTCCTCACCTCCACATCCATTCCATTCCCATTCTTTTTCTTAATCCTAAACCATCCTTGACCTGCTTTGCTTCTAGTTTTACTAGACCTAGTTTTATGTTCAGACATAAAATATTCAGAATATGTAGTTTTCACAGATTAACCATGTCAATGGAACAGAAAATGGAGGTTTTCTTCTAACCATCAAGAACTTTCAAAATTGACCTCCCCTCAACGCTCAAATATATCTCAGTACAAGGATTCAAAATGTTCTATTTTTAAAATCATGTCATACAAACTTGAAATAATCCTAATCTTAATATATACTATCGGCAGTGAAATAAGCATGTTTTTGTATGTATATACATGTATTGTATGTATCGTATATTATGTATGACATATGATACACATATATAAGTCATTTAATAAATTAACTGCTATCCTTCAGTCAGTGCAATTTTTAACATGACTGCAGCCAAGAGATAAATAAGACATCTCTAATTCTGATTAAATGATTCAGTACTCTAACTTCAAGCTATTTTCATATAATTTAAGGATCAATGAAACAACAGAAAATCAATGATAATGAGAGGGCTCTCTGGCTCTGCGACTGCCTTTGATCTTATTTTTTGCTGCAAACAAAAGGAACCAGCTTCTGCTTTTAGCACTTTTCTGCAATCAGTAAAAATAATAAAATCAGTATTCCAGTGTCTGTCACACTACAGTCAAGTTTTTTTTCTCAAATGATTTGTCTTTCCTGTTAGCTCCCGAGTTTCTTCTTTTGTCAGAATTGAAATTGTTCATGCACCTTTTTGGCCACTCCAATTCACACTTACCAACAGTGTGAACGTGCCTGTCCAAACAGCAGGAAACAGTAGGGAATATTCCTAAGGGTGGCAGGAATCATAAGGAAAAGAGCCTCGAATTAGAAGCCAGAGGTCAGAGCGCTTCCCTTTGGGAGGTGGGTGGACGTCCCAGCCCTTGGACCTTCTCCTTCAGGCAGGTCACAAACTCTGTGCTTTTGTCTCAGTGGAATTTTCCTGCAGCGGGTGAAAAAGAGACATCAGTAGTATCATTTCCCTTTTTTTTTTTTTTTTTTTTTTTTTTTTTTTTTGATGTGTAAGCAATGAAAACGTCGTGGCCTAACACTACAATGATTATTTCTCATGACTGATTGGCTGGGTGGTTCTTCCTCCATGTGGTGCTGGCTGGAGTCATCAGTAAGACAGCACTTGATAAGTATATTGAGTGGGGAAGACCAAGATGGTTCCCTTTACATGTCTGGGGCTTTGGTGGTGGTCATAGGCTGAGACACCTCATTCTCTCTCTCCGCGTGGTTGAATTCCACATGGTCCCTCTCTCTATCAGGGCATCCTGGACTTTTAACCTGGAGGTTCAAAGATCCAAGAGAGCAAATGTCCGAGTTTCCAGGCCCATAAAGTCCCTGAAATGGCAGAGTGCTACCTCTGTTGCATTTACTAGGCAAGACAAGTCGCATTCTACTGGGCAAGGCCAGCCTGACTCAAGATGAGCGCGTGTGTGTGTGTGTGTGTGTGTGCGCACACGAGAACGGATTCCACTTCCTCATAATGAATGCCGTGGACACACAGGGAGGGGAGAAATTGTTGCCTCCTAAGTTCTGAAACTATCTGTAAGAAAGGTACATTTTTTTGTATGCTTCCCAGATTAATTTCCCGCATTTTTCCGTAATCATGGCCTTATACCCTCAGGAAATTGTTCTTCCTACCCTCAGTCCATATACTTCCAGGGAAGGCCCATCCCTAGCTCAGTATAAAGTATGGGACCTTGGTTGGAGTTGTTCAGAGCATCATATTGCTTTTACTGTTGAGTTCAGGAGAGAAAAATATCTAATCAAAGTCAGGTGGGTGCAGCAATGTATTTTTCTGGTCCTTCTGGGAAAGAGATCTTCATTCTCTTCCTTAGTGGGCTTGAAACTAAAACAGTAGGGTTAACCAGAGACGCTGAATAGAAAATCAGCCAGACAAGAGATCAAGCAGAAGACAGTAGAGCCAAAACCCGGAGAGAGGAAAACCAGACCCCGGCAGCATAATTCGAATCTGCTGGAAGCCAGCACCCACCTTGGTTTTCTCCGGGTTGTAATACAATTTATTTCTCTTTGTGCATAAGGCAGGATGAGTCAGATATCTGTTCACTTGACCAGAAGTGTTCCAACCAATCACAGTAGAAAGCTAAAATTGTCTATAATTCCATTCCCTTCTTGGCTTTTGTGGCTCAACGTTTTAAATGCCTTGAAAGAAGACAGTGAGGAGACATAATTTCTCTGTGAGACATATGAAAAGAGAATGAAGGATTTTCCCAATATTAAAAAAGAGATTTTTGTCGGGTCGATATTGCAAGTGGATGGAGGAAAGATCAGTTGTTATCTGATGCTGTGCGCCAGTACTCCAAGGAGGTGGCCAAGCCTCAGAAGGGAAAGAAACCATAGCCAAGGATAGCATGGAATCTACAAAGCTGGCTGGCTTGAAGGACCCGTGGAGAACGGGATAATGAGAAACCTGAACGCGCCATTTGAAAATAACACATTAAGACTCCAAGGACGTTGCAACATCCTTATGGGGAGAGCCCGTGGGACCCCTGATTCCAAGTGCCCTGCCATCGCAGGGGACTTGAGACCGAAGGTGATAATAAATTAACTTTTACAAAATAAAACAACGATTTTTTTTGTACCTCCATATCTGTAGACTGAGACTTACACTTCTTAAGCACTAATAAAATACATGAACTAAGGCAAATTATTTAAGATATCTGGATCACAGTGTTCTCCTACACAAAAGCTGAAGGATGAGGGATCATGACGTTGAAAATATCTTGTATGTCGTGTCTCCCTCTCTCTCTGCCCCTCCCCCACTCATGCTCTGTCTCTCTCTGTCTCTCAAAAATAATGAATAAACATGAAAAAAATTAAAAAGGAAGTATCTTGTATGTCTATGATAAGTGGAGAGAGAGAGAGAGAGAGAGAGAAAGAATGTGTGTGTGCAGGTGTAAAATTTCAA
Source organism: Panthera uncia (assembly GCF_023721935.1). Taxonomy (NCBI): domain Eukaryota; kingdom Metazoa; phylum Chordata; class Mammalia; order Carnivora; family Felidae; genus Panthera; species Panthera uncia. The sequence goes on along the minus strand of NW_026059703.1, from coordinate 13,147 downwards.
GCCCTGTGGAGCACCTACTATGCGTCAAGCTCTGTGCCAGACGTTGGGAGCACAGTGATGAGAAGAATAAGCCTGGGTCCTGCGTGGCCAGAGCCTGGAGTTCATGAGCACACAGAGTCACAAATGAAAGACGAGCTCTCTGCTGGGAGGGGTACTGAGGCTGTGGGGGGCATCTAGGAGGTGTGCCTCCCCAAGTCTTGAGGTCACACAGAGCCACCAAGCCAAGCCAGTAGCTGCTTACCGAGCAGAGTTGGGGAGGAGGTTTGGCGGGGGCAAGAAGTGTGCTAGGCCTGGAGGAACAGCACATTCAAGGCCTGTGTGGAGAGAAAGCGTGGTAAATTACAGGAACCAACGCGTTCACGAGCAGGTCGAGCTTAATCTCTGATGTGGCACTTGGCATCCGTACAAGGTGACGCTGGAGAGCTAAGCAGAGGGCGACCAGAGCTTGAAGTCGCTTGTAAGCAATTTAAAAGTCTCGAGTCTCATTTTAATGTTTAGGTAGAGGATTTTAAGCCAGGAAATTATGTAACCAGATTTGCATTTTTAGGATGACAAATTTGGCTGCAGATTAGAGGATAAAATGGCGGGGGCAGGGACCCCATGAAGGAATCGGACATTGTGAATGGGAGTGTTTTTTCAACAGCCCACTCCTGGTCTGAAACGTGGTTGTCACCCCTGGGCTGTGATTGCCACTCTGGTGTAGTCGTTTCTCTTTACAGAATCAAAAACTGCTAGAGCTCCTTGGTGGTCTCAGAGCATCTTGTCGCTTTCACCATTATACTTGGACCCTCGGAGATCTGCTAAGAATGCCACTAATCGTTCTCACATAGACCTACGAGGATGAGCCTCACTCCGCTATTTGATGACCCCCCCTGAATCGGCCTCCACCTACAGAAAGTAATAGTATAATTATGTTAATCGTGATCATATACTGAATTCAGGGTTTGGGGAAGGACCGCATATGTTATATTTATGCAGAAGACCTGGCACATAGTAGGCGTTAAAATAAAACCCATGATCATTATTTATAGCTGATTTGAACCTCCATGCAGTTCCTTCGCACAAGACTTGAGTGTTCTCTTGTAAATGTAACTCCTTCCCCTGAGAGCCGGGAGTAAATGCACGAACGGGATCAAAATAACTGTAAGCCATAGTTAGGTCTATTAGCACAAAAGACAGCATCGTAACTCAAATGTTGCGGGAAAAACAATACCAGGCATCTCCAAAGAAGCAAAGGAATAAAGAAACTTGAAAGTGCTTATCTTCATTAAAGAAATACGTGAGATGTGACTGAAGTCATGTGGCTTCAATGGGGCTTTGAAGGCTGGCTCTACAGACATACACACAATGAGCCTCCTTATTGTATATTTCACAGCAGGGATATTAGAGGCAAGAGAGATAAGGGAGGTCTGGTTCTTCTACATTAAATGTAGATCTCATTTGAATTGCATTTTAACTACTGTGCTTCTGATGTCCCGAAATAGTTTATTATCCTACAAACATGGTGAATTCATGACAGTCTTCAAGGTTTTTTGGAGGGGGGATTACCAAATGATTTTTATCTTTATAATATCTAAAGTAAAATGAACAACGTTTAAAACTGCTTTATTGGTGGGGAAAAAATTACATCTCATCTGCTCCTGGCAAGTGGACTACAGTTCCCAATAGATTAAAAGCGAAGTTTGTTAACTTTTCCCCATATCCTTTGGGGCGTACAGAATGCCACCGTGTTAGCTGAACTTATTTTATATGCAGAATCTACAGTTCTTCTCACATGAAAGATTCCAACTTTTATCCTCTTGCACTTCTACTTTGATTATCTAAAGGTCCTCTGTGATTTCATAAACATTTTTATGTGACATGGAAAAATAATGGTGGTTGTAGTTGTTTATAGTAGGCATACGTGTGATAATTTACAAAGCGCTGGGTAACTTAACACTTTTGGATAAAATTACAGATCATGGTCATGTTATCACAATTTTTTTAGGTCAATTCCCAACACTTAAAAAATATCTTTTGGGGGGCTGAAATTCTCCCACAAGTCTGCAAAGAAAGACACTAAATTTGAAAATTTTTTAAGGACAATCAAAATGTACTAATAATATCCATAAACATTCATTGGTCTTTGCTAGCTTTTAGTAAATAATCATCAATGAGCCATATTGAACATCTTTCCAACATCGCTATTTTTTTTTTTTTAGGAGAGTTGTCTCATATAGTCCATTTTGTCCTGATAGTGTATCAAATTTAAAACTTGATATGCTATCATTCTCTCTGTCCTACAAGTGGTAGCTCTGGGTGAGTATGTGAGCCATGCAGACCCATGGTAGCATGTTGTGCTTTTGACAAAAGCCAGCAGCCCTGGAGGTGGTCACATGACCTCTAGCAGGGCCAATCGAATTCCTCCATAAAGCAGACCAGGGACAGGTGGAGTGAGAGGCACCTTCTCTGTAGGGTTTCTCCGCTAGAAGTTCTCAGGGATAATAATGCCATCTTCCCTGTCACGTGTGGAAAACAGAGACTCTTTTTTGAGGGTTTTACTTGTAAGAGGCACAGAGTGAGTACCTAGGGAGGAGGAGAAGCGTAATTGGTATGTGAGATGTGAAAAGACAACATTCCAAGAGTGAAATGTTCTGTAGAGAGAAAGGGTGGGGCTACTCTGAAGGCCATACCCTCGTGGAACCACTGCTAAGCTCATGGGCACCCATCACACAAGATGTCCCATATTCTGTCTTCCATAGAAGAAGGGCACCCTACCTTTTGGTCCTCTTAGCTCAGGAAACTGGTTTTTGGAGACCTCAGGGACTTTGACCAAAGTTAGCTTTCTTCCTCTTTACCATTTTGTCTATTTTCCTTCTTTTTCCTGCTCTTTTATTTTCTTTCATTTTCTTATGCTTTTTTCCTCATTTTTCTTTATTTTTCATTTTTCTCATTTTTTATTTTCTGATTTTTCTATTAGCCCTTTTCTCACCTTTTCTTTTTTCATTTTCTTCTTACTTCCTTTTATTTTTTATTTTTCTTTTTAAATCTTTTTTTATTTCTCTTTTTCTCATTTTTCTTTGTTGTTTTCACTTTTCTTTCTTTTCTTTTTTATTTACCTGTTTTCTTTTTTCCTGATTCATATTTTTTCTCATCTTGAAAAAATTTAGTTTGTTAGTGTCTATTTATTTATTTACTTTTGGACTGTTATCATGTTCTGATTGTTTTAGAATAAATTCATTAGATGAACTGTATTAGTCAGGGTTCTCCAGGGAACTACATTAATAAAATAAGGATTTGGGCACCTGGGTGGCTCAGTCAGTTAAGTAAAATAAGGATTTGGCTCAAGTGATTAGGGAAGCTGAGAAGTTCTACGATCTGCCATCTGCAAGCTGGAGATCCCGGGAGACCGAGTGGTGTAATTCAGTCCAGTCTGAGTCCAAAGTCCTGAGAACCAGGAAGACTGATTCCAGCCTGAGGTCAGGGTGATGAGATGAGACATCTTGGCTCATGTGAGGCATAGATTTAACCTTCACATGGACTTTAGGCCTGGTTTTCTTTGAGGTTATTTGGATCAAACCTCCCTCCAAATTTTCCCAAATTTAAACTGACCTCATGGGATACCTGGGTGGCTCAGTGGGTTAAGCTTCTGACTTTTAGTTTTGGCTTGGGTCATGATCTCACGATTCCTGGAACCAAGCATTGGGCCCTGTGCGGACAGCACGGAACCTGCTTGGGATTCTCTCTCTCCCTCTTTCTCTGCTCCTCCCTCGCTTCCATACATGCAATCTCTCTCTCAAAATAAATAACCAAGCATTAAAAAAAAAAAAAAAAAAAAAAAAGACTCACCTCAGGACACTTTGCCTCCAACCCCACAGGAAACCCCACGCGCTATGGGCCCTCTTTGCCCGTCTCTGCTTGGGGGACCCACATCGCCAGCTACCGTCTCCTCAAGAGCATCGGCAAGGGTACTTGGCCCTGCACGTCCTAACCCAGAAAGACGTGGCTGTGAGGATTATCAACGATATTCGGCAGAACTCTCTCAGCCTCCAGAGACTGTACCACAAAATCCCAGCCACAAAGGCCTTCGGTCACCTCCACTTAAGGAGACTTTTTTTTCAGAGATTGACACTGAGGAAACACTTTACCTCATCTTGGGTAAACTGGTGGAGGAGAGCTATTCCATTACTCCGTGGCCCGCAGCAGCAGGAAGAGGAAGAGGCTTCAAGTAAATTCCACCAGAGAGTGTCTGCTGTGCTGTCATACAGAGGTTGCGACGGACCGATTATTTATGTCCTCGCAAAATTCATATGTTGGTGCTCTAACCCCCAATGTGGTGGTCCTTGGAGGTGATTAGGATTTGGAGGTACCTTTGGGAGGTAATTAGGTGTAGACGAGGTTGTCAGAGTGGGGCTCCCAGGACTGTAAGAAGAGGGAGACACTCTCCCTCTCTCTCTGCCCCTCCCCCGTTCATGCTCTGTCTCTCTGTCTCAAAAATAAATAAAAACATTAAAAAAAATTAAAAAAAAAAAAAAAGAAGAGGGAGACACTGGAGTTTGCTCTCTCCCTGCCTTGTGTAGACCCAGAGAGAAGGCAGCCACTGCCACGAGGGGCGCCTTCTCCAGGAATCAACTCTTGTTGGCCCCTTGACTTTGGACCTCCCGGCCTCCAGAACCCTGAGAAATAATGTCTGTTATTTAAGCCACCCAGTGCATGATGTCTTGTCATAGTAACCCAAACCTGCTGAGAGAGGGACCCGAGGCAGAAAACCTGCTTTTGGATGCCGACACCACACATTCTGGCACAAGCAGTGATCTCACCTCTGGCAACAAGCTGGGTACCTCATGTGGCAGTGCCCCTTACGCTGCCCCAGGTTGTCCCAGGGTGACAGGTACAACAGCACCGTGGTGAATGTGTGCGGCCTGGGAGATACCCTCTTAACCATCAGTGATGCCCGTCTTTAGACAGACAGAACTTCCCTTCTGCGTGTTCATGGAGTATGAAACCTGCTTGAGAAATTCTTATCCTCAGGCCCAGCAAGGGATACACTGGAAGAATCAGGAAAGATCCGTGGATGAATGTGGGCCACAAAGACAAACGAGAGCCTTGCACTGAGCCACTCCCTGACCGCAAGGATCGCCGACAGACTGAGCGATGGTATACACGAGAGAAGACCCGAGAGTTGCTAACGGGCCAGGACTATGGCGGAATGATGGCCACCTGTTTGCTCCTGGGCGACAGGCGACAGGAGCTGGGGGGCCACCCTATGACTCTGAGGCCCCCATCTTCAGCTGATCCCAGCAACAGCTGCTCTCCTTCCCCAACCCGCACGGGGCACGGCACAGGACCTCTGCCAACCCAAAGCAGTGGAGTTTCAGCAAACCTGTCATTCTCACCTGTAATTCTTACTGAGAATAGTCAGCGTAGCAACGCAGAAACTCCAGGGCGGGAAGGACCAGTAGTCAGGGGGAGACCAGGAGCCCATCCAGAATGCCTACCAGGTGCTCTGCACTGCCTGGAGAGGAAGACCATCCCCAGCACAACCCCCAGTGTGGCTCCACCCACAACACCCGAGGCTGTGTGGGGGGGGGCCCAGAGGGAACTACCTGCCCCCCAGGGCATATCCTCCAACACTCCCTCCAATCTGGGCAGCTGGGACCGGGGTAGAACCGGTAGAACTTGCCTGGTGCTGTGACCCCAGGCTCTTCTTCAGGCGAGGGCCAGGGCTGGCAGGGGGCCACCGGGACGGTCTTCACCTTCATCCCCAGACACCTGCGTTCCAGGTTGCCCAGAAGAAAGCGTCTGGCGGTTGAAAACGCGCTGAAGTCAACCGAACATCACAGGGCCGGCAGCGCGGGCGGGGGAGGCAGTAATGAAACTGAGAAAGAAAGTCAGGAAGTGATGCTGACGCTCCAGGTGCTTTCCGTGGAGCTTGAAGACCGCGCGCTCCGTGGAGCCCAGCACGGGGGTGTTGGAGGTAAGCCGGAGGCTGGATGGCAACAGCAGTGGGTGGGGCCCCAGCCAGCAGGAGCAACTGCGGGCCGTGCACCGCACACCCGCCCAGAGGATTTGGTGCAGTAGGGGGTGGAGGTGTGCAAACTGCCTCGGCGGTTCCTGGGGGGGGGGGGGGGGGGCTCAGATGAAGAGGATATCCAGCAGCACGCGGCCTTCAAAGCCAGCGTCTCCAGAATGACCCGTTCGACTTACAAGACCGCCAGGAGCCGCCTAGGAATGGGAGGAGCGGCCCTGCATCTGGGCACCGGCCCTGGCCTCCTCCGCCACCCAGGTGAGGCCGCAGAGACGTCCTCCCCCTCCCCTGATTGGCTTTGCCTCTTTGCCTGTTTGTGGAGGAAGACGGATGGTTCTACAGAAACGAGCACACCTGGGGCACCTGGGTGGCTCAGGTGGTTAAGCATTAGACTCCGGCTCAGGGGATGATCTCGAGGTTCGTGGGTTCCAGTCCCACATTGGGCTCTGTGCTGACAGCTAAGAGCCTGGAGCCTGCTTCAGATTCTGTCTCCCTCTCTCTCTACCCCTACCCAACTTGTGCTCTCTCTCTCTCTCTCTCTCTGTGTCTCTCTCTCTCAAAAGTGAATAAACATCAAAAAAAAAAAAAAAATTTTAGGAATGAGAGCACACGGGCGCCTGGGTGGCTCGGTCGGTTAAGCGTCCGACTTCGGCTCAGGTCATGATCTCACGGTCCGTGGGTTCGAGCCCCACATCGGGCTCTGTGCTGACAGCTCAGAGCCTGGAGCCTGTTTCAGATTCTGTGTCTCCCTCTTTCTGTGACCTCCCCCATTCATGCTCTGTCTCTGTCTCAAAAATAAATAAACGTTAAAAAAAAAATTAAAAAAAAAAAAGAAATGAGAGCACAAGGCAGCACATGCACTCTTCCACCAATGACTGTCCTAATGTATACAAGGTGTTTCAATGCAGTGGTTAAACCCAAACAGACAACAGCCTGCTTTATTGCCACGCTGTCACAAAGAAGATTCTCTGGTTCTCTACAACTTTGCAAAGGAAGGCCCCGAATCCTTCAAAATTCTCTTGTGACCCGACTGAAATAAAAACGAAAATGAAATCACAAAACACAAACCGTTCCCTCAAGGGAAACGAAAGCTTGGTAAGACCAGCCCAAGAATGGGACATACGTCAGTGACCTGGACAGGGGACAGCATTTGGGGGCCGTGGCGTTGGTTTTTCTTGCTGGGAAAACAAGGCATGAAGGGCACTTCTGTAGGATCCATGTTGGTGTAAAACAACCATTCTTTGTAAGCCTCAGGAATCCAGCAAAAAACAAAGCAATAAGTCTTGTGGATGGACACTGCACTCCTGGAAAAAACAGCTTGCTCTCCCTAAAACATCCCTTTTATCATCTGTTGTCCTGCTCAAGGATCCGTGGTTTCCTCTTGACCCTTCACATGTCAATTCTATTGATTAGCTTTTATGGCCATCCAGACACCATTTCCATTCATTTTAGTAACATGTATATTTGCAACTAACATTTGCACAACTCTTAACATTTTCAGCCTTTTCAAAAGCATTATCTTATTTAAATCTGACTCCAACTTTTTGTTTTATTTTTCCACAGCTCCTAATATGGCTGTAGCAGACGTTAGAATCCCTTACTGACGACATCCCCAACACTTGTCCTCAAAGTCCCTTGCCTGAATACCAGGAACCATCACCTCCATTGCACGCTGCAAATCTACTTCTTTGGTCTTAACTTAGGCTCCGGAATCACTCCAGATTTCTCAGCCTCTGAAATCTCAAGGTCTTCTTCAGCACTATTTGAATATAATCTATCTCCATTTTTCAAGCTTTATTTCCGCTCAATCTGATTTTAAACTTCATTTATGCTTTTAGTAACTTGACCCCTCTTTTGCCCCAGCTGATGTTCGCCTGTTATAGTTTAGATCCAAGATGCATGATTTAGAATGTTTTTTCCCCCCAACAGCCTTAACACATTTTTCTCCCTCTCTGTCATAACCTCCATGAAAGATCTCAGCCATCTTTTAATCCAGCTCCCTGTTTTATTCAGGCTACTGGGCACTGCTAAAGTAATCACAAAGATATAGATTGGTTTCTCTTGAAATCTGGGTTCAGTCTTGGTTACAACCTCAAGGCTGCTTAGTATTTCTCTTATGTACCATGATCAGCTTCTCTCCTGTACCTCCCAGAAGCTTTACCAAGCTTCATTATTTCCATGAAGTGGAACCCTAGGGCTACTGTGATCTTTTCCCGGACATCTCTTTCCTAGTGCCAAAAGAACACTCTCAGGACTATCAGGACTCTTTGTCCCAAAGCTCCGTATTTAAATAAAACCATTCTTCCTTCTTTCCTTCACTCTGTTTCCCAAACTTTATTCCTGAGGGGACTGGAAATTTTTCCTCTTCTTCGTAGATTATTCCTCCTCTTTGTTCCAGATCATATCTCTTCCTTCTACTCTAAGAAGGAGATCTAAGATCATTAGTATATATATATATACATATTCAATACATATTCAATATACACATTGAATATGAATATGAATATTGATATGAATTGATATGAATATCAATATACATATTGAATATGAATATACATATTCAATAGTATATTAAACATGGCCACTGATGGGTTTTGGGGTGACGGCGAGGGTGTGCATCCGATGGCCAAGAAAGAATTCTTGAAAGACATCTTTGGTGCAAAAAAAGATGGGGACAGGACCCGTGGACAGAAAGAGCTGCACTGAGGTTGTTGAAGAGTGACTGATTATGTGGACACCTTCAGGGTGGGAGAGGGTTAGGGACAGAGTAAGTCTGTAAAGAATTTTGGAAGCAAGGTTTCTAGGACCTTGAAGGGCTAGCTGTTGTTAGAAAAACATCATTTATTGCTGTTTAGTAAAACCTCGGTCATGAAGCCCTTCAGGTGTATATCAGAGGCCATATGCTTGGGGTATAATTGCCAACATATACTTGGGCATTAAAGATAAAGGCAGTTTGCAAAGGAATTTTTATGGGTTTAAGGAGACTCACAGGATCCTGAAAGGGGGGGTGGTGGTCAGGAAAATGTTAAGCCAGGATTCCCCTTTGCCCCCAGCAAAGTGTCATCATCGAGGCAGCTGAGCTCCTGGAGGGAGGTCACTCTGCCTGTTTCAAGGACTTGCCAATGGGCTGTAAGCCGGCCATACGGGAATTTAAGTTTTCATTTGTCATTGTTTCCCACATCACCATGGCAAGCACTTAAACCCCCCTTACATCTTGGTGAGGGTGATATTAGGGCTCCAGGAAACGGAGTCCATAGGTTTCTGGAGGTTAGACTATAGATAAGATTGCCTTCCTCTTACAGTTTACTAGGTTATCCGCAAACTGAAGGAGACTCCTGTCCTGCATGACCATGATCTTTATCAGTCAATCATTTGTTTTCCTTCCTTTCTCCGGTCCTTGGGGAGCCAGGAGTGTCCGAGGAATACCACACGTATCCCACCTGGGGTGGTGGTGCTGTTAGCTTGTGCTTGGCCCTCAGCTTGCCTTATGGTCCCTCATCCGTCATACTTGTTTTATAGGTGAAAAAATGACCTTTCCTAACCTTACACCTACTAGATACTGCCTTATCTTCTCCTTCCCTGATGAGCTGTGAGTAGGTTATCAACAGTATTTTCCTACTTCCCACTTTCTCATTACTTACTCTCTAATTTCTCTCCTCCTCATCTCGGACAATACTCTTGCTAATTGTTGGAGAAGGTCATCAGTTGAATGGGGAGGTAGACTTAGACAGTTGAGGGGCTCCTCACCCCCTCCCCTCCCCATCCTTGGACTGTGCATTCTGTCCACTGCATTAGGAGCCTCTTCAAGGACGCAGCTTTGAGAGAGCAACGTGTTGTTGAGACTCTCTGGATGGCAGATGTGACCGAACCTCATTAAGCTCTCTGCATAAACTCTTGAGGTTCTCGTGGGTGGGTCAGTGCGAGGATCTATTTGCCTGTGCCCACCCAAGACAAGCCTCCTACACACATCCCCTTACATATTCAACCTGCCACCTGCCCATCTGGACTGGTCTGCCTTTCTTCATCCCTCCCTGCCTCCGTGTCCAGGGGCCAGTTTCAAATTTCACTTGGGGAGCACCCCACGTTATGCTAACTTAACGCCAATGTTTCCCCAGTGACCTCACAACTGCCAAATCCAAAGAGAACTTTCCAGTCCCCATCCTATTGGCTTTGTCTGTGATAGCTGATCTAGCTGACCACTCTGTCGTTCCTCACAGAACCTTCTCTGGGTCCTTCCCCTAGCCGAAGAGCATTCTTTGGCCTTCCTGTTTGTGGACTCCTTGCCTACAGCTGTTAAATGTTTGTGTGTTTCCATTTCCCACTGTTGATGTTCTTTTTCTTTCAATTCTGCATTCTTCCTAAAGGAATCAAACCGTGATGATGTTGGAAAGGTATCTGAGACAAAATGTTCCACGCATGACCAGCAGTTGTTCTCTGCCCAGATCAAACCTTCGTATTTGCCAGATATGTAATGAAGCCTCTCCACTCACCTCAGAATTTAGCTAACGCCTCAATTTTGAGTAGAGTGGCTGATAAGAAGCTTCATGTTCTAAAAAAGGTAGTGCTAGTCCCATCCTCACAGGACTTGTGAAGAGGTGACCCAGGCAGTGGGGCTGGAAATGAGGGAGGAGGAGAGAGATAGTTTGGAGACTTGATGGACAGTCAGGTGTGTGGCATGAGAAAGCAGAAATGCTGAAGAATTGGTGATATGATTAGAACGTAGAAACTGAGACAATGCATTACTCAACATTCCCATTTATAAATTATGTAATTTATAATCTGTTAAATCTCGGGGGAGAAAATGGTTTTTCTATACCTGAGATTCAGGATATTGATGCCCATTTTTATGGTCACTGTAAGACAGATTACTTAAACATCAAAAAATTTTCTATATTCACTGATAATCAGCCAAAAGAGAGACAGCATCATGATTTAGATGGCAGTATATAGCAGCTGATATTTTTAGTGTTTTCAAAATTCTTATAAGTCACTGAGCGTGTCTGAAATATTTATAGATTATACTCAGTGCCGGAAGATACCACCGTCTTTTTCAAGCATGTAGCAATCCTCATCAATCTGAGAGATAGTGTGGTGAACTGGTTAAGATCCTGGGCTCTGGAGCATTTCCACTGAGGTTTGAATCTCATCTTCTTGTTTATTACCCATGTGAATTTGGACAGGTGATTTTTTTCTTTATAGCTCAGTCTCATCCGGAAAGTGGGAATGATAGTATCTCCCTTATAAGTTTGTTGTGAGAATTATGTGAATTAATATAAGGCCCTTAGAACACTGCCCTGCATTTCGTAAGTTGTACTTAATTTGTTACTGTTGTAATTTCATATTTCAGTGTCATGATACAATGCCACCGGGAAATCTAATTGTTTAGAATTGTGCTATCTTGAAATAGGTCCTTGGGAAGTGGTGGCTGGTTATCTGTGGTGATTCAAAAGCTGAGTTTAGGAATTAATCTCCATACATTCATCATTTATCTTGATTGAACCCATGTATAAGTTATGCTTTGCTGCAATCACAGTTCATGAGATTCCATTTCCAGAACCGTGATGCATTTCTGAATGGAGTGCTGAACGCTTACAACTTCTATCGATCACTTCCTTTCCCCTCCCACAAGAATAACTTTCTATTCCCATTTAACTGAAATGCATTTCCAACATGCTTCCAGGAGCATACCTCTTCCATTATGTGAGAAACAGCTGTGCAAATGTTTCTATGCTGTTGTAAATATATGCTCTGCATTTCTGTATTTCTGCTAAACATAATGTTCTTTACTTTTCATATCACGTCTTCTGCATTAGATCGCCGTGCTCCTCAGGGGTAGTAACCGTGTCCACTTTGTTTTTTACTTCCACTTGTTCGCCGCATAGATTTGTATGCTTTAGGCTAAGCAAGAAGCTTAAGACACTTTGGGGACGGATTTGCTGAAATTAACTTCTCCAGTCTGAATCCTGAAAGAACTAGGCCATTATAATTACATAATTTTTTTTTTTTTTAAACTTGAAGAGACCTTAGAGATCAGGTTTTCCAGATCCTTCGTTTTACAAATTAGGAAACTGAGTCCCAGTATATCCGTGGTAGAGCCAGAATCACAATCCATTCTTCCAGGCTGATAAGCCCAGTGCTGTTTCTGCAGCGTCAGCTCCCTTTTGGATTGAGTCATTTATTTTCCAGGTGACTTCTGCATATTACGGTGTGTGGAGGGGGGGGGAGGGGAGGGGGTAGGGGACTGGCTTTTAGGTCTTTGGAGCCTTGCCAGGTTACAGAAACCAACATACATAGCACAGAAGAAGGAAGAGAGACCTAATATAAATTAAAAGGGGAATTTCTCTCTTCCTCGTCTTCAGTAATATCGTTATCAAGGGAAAAATGGCATACTTAAGAGAAGATCTTAGGGAATGCGAAATCATCGTAACCAATCTGTCTCTTCTGGAATGATCTCTTCGTAGCCTGCACGTTAGGGGTGATTATTTTGGCCAGAGGGTCCTTGCCCGGGTTGGGGGGGGGGGGGGGGGGGAGACAATGCGGGTATCTGTGGTGTGTAGTTCCCATTTGGGGGGAGGCGTCTGCACGTGGCTGGCTGCGGAGCGAAAGGGGGCGGGGTGGGGGGCGCGGGGAGGAGAGCGCGCGCGAAGGGCCGGGCAGTAGCCATTAGCCCGAGGAGGCAGGTGGGGAGCGGGAGGGGTCTGCGCGTCCTCCGAGGTGCCGGGAGCCCCGAGAGCCGCTCGGCCCGGAGGGGGGAGGCCGCCACTCGCCGCGGCGCCGGGAGCTGAGGAGCGGCCAGAAGAACTTGGTGGCTCGCGCTCGTCTGGGGACGTTGGTCCGGGGCCGCGGGGCAGCTGGACGTCGGGCCATGGGTGAGTGCGCGGGCGGGAGCGCCCCAGCGAGGGGCCTCTGGGGCGGGGTGGCACCGCCGGGAGAGTAGGTGTGGGGTCGGCCTCCGCGTCTGTCTCGGGACTTGCCCCCCCCCCACCGGGCGCGGGGCGGTGGGGACGCGGTGGCACCCGGTGGGGTGGAGGGGGGGGGCGCGGAGGTGGCGAGCGCGCGGGGACCGCAGCCCGGGGACGCCGCGGAGGAGGGTGGCCGGGGGAGCCGGGGTTCAGGGGGGACTGACGTGCGCACGTGTCC
>NW_026059702.1:0-38950 GCF_023721935.1 Panthera uncia | reverse complement strand
TCTCCTTCTCCTTCTCCTTCTCCTTCTCCTTCTCCTTCTCCTTCTCCAATAGGAGGTTTTGTTGAATATAGTGGGAATTATAGATATAAATGCAGTGATCTAAATAGTAATGCTGAAGAAGACTCTTGGGCATTGTTGAGTTAGGGACCCTCGGGTTACAAACAACCAAAAGTGACTTTGCTTGGGTTAAGCAGAGGTAAGGAACTTAACAGAAACAACCCAGGGAGCTGAGCAACCAGTGTGTAGAAGGGATGGAAGCAGAAAGCTCAAGATTCCTCAGCAGCAGAAATTCATGGACATTCTGTCACAAACCATGAACAGTTTCTAATGACAGTTTATGTGGCTTTCTGTTTCCAATCTCAAACTCTAGAGAGAGAGAGGAGTTGATTGGCCCAAGATCAGATATGCGCTGAATATTTTCTGGTTGCCCCTCCAGTCCTTTCTCCACCCTATATACCATGTTCTGTGCCCCAGGGAGGTCAACATGTATGGAATGATCCTTCTGAGACTTCCAGCTGGCTTAGATCTGGACACATAATAATAGTTTGCATTTATTAAGAGTTCAATCTATGTCAGACCCTGCACTAAAACATCTATACATGTTTTCTAAATTGATCCTCGGAATTATTACAGTCATAATTTCTACTGTGGCCCCCATTTTGGAGATTATGAAACTAAGGGTTCCAAAGGGTTAAGTGACTTTCTCAAAGTCACGCAGGCTCAGACTTCTGATCCAGACAGCCTGATCACAGAGACCTCGTTCCTAATCCATCTATTGTACTGCCTCAATATCTGGCCGAAAGGCAAGAGACCCACACATTCCACATGCGGGAACAGCTGTTTGAACTATACTGGTGAGTTAACCAACCGCTTGCTTGATTTGGGCATGCAACGTCTATCAATAAGTGAATTGTAGACCAGAAATTCTCAACTATGGTGGAATATTAGAATCGCTTAGAGAGGTTTTCAAAAAGTACCAATGTCTGGACCTCACTAAAAGTTTCTTAATTACTCCGGGGTGGAGTCTGGGTATGAAAAAAATTTTAAAGCTCCCCAGGTAGTTCTAATGTGCAGCCAATGTTGAGAACCGCTGGTGTAGACTCTCCTCACCCTTGGTGGGCACTTGATGATGCCACTTAGTCATAGAGCTTCTCGGAGTCCCTTAGAGATTGGGTTTGTTTATCTTGACATTTAGTTCAGAGCTAATTAGATGATCCTCATATGCTAGGCAATAATAAATTGTGTAAATTCTGACTTGGGACACCACTTTGCATTGAAATATGAGACTTTCCAAGGAGAACATTCTTCTCTATTACTAAGAGTAGTCAAGTTTCCTTTGGAAAATGGCAACATCCAAATCTTTTCCTACTAATCATGTATTACCAAAAAATCGCCTTAAAATATTGCAAGACAGCCAACACCATTCAGTAAATTACACCATGTAACTGGCTTAGGCCTCATTAGGCTTGCCCTCTTTGGCTTTATTAAGGGAACAGCCACTTCCCTTTGCAATCCCCCTTCTGGGAATGGATTTCTTCACTTTTCCCTGAAAGGTCAGGACATCCCCCTTTCCCTGAATTCTTCATCAAGTAGCGGCAGCTCAGCCTTTTGTTATCTTCTTGTGCAGCTCCCTTGAGGATGAATTCTGCTTACAAATAAGAGATGTCTGCAATTTTAGATAGTTTACATTTGAAAAAGGAGACAGAACAATTTTATTTTGAACAAGGATGTCTATAGGAATCCTGTGAGATAGCTATCCAGCTTCCCCCCTCCCCTTTCCAAGGCATGATCTTTTTAGACATCACTCCCCTGTTCTGTGCAGCCCTGTGTGCTCAATATTCACTTGTGCTCGCTATCTCATGTGCTCCTCCAAATACATCTTTATCTTTCTCTAGTCTGACCGAGGGCCTGGGTGCTTGACCTGATGATGGGCGTGCACACTGGCATCAATGGCTCCCGTGCACTGTGGCTTTCAGCAAGTGGCACAACAGTTGGGGTATTTATTCCACTGGTATTTTCCATTGTTAAGCAGTTGCAGATTGATAGCATTTCTCTAGGAATGGGCAAAGATCCTTTTGGGCAACACTATCCTTGGCCTGGGGAGTAGTAATGGCTCCTTGTTGTTGCTAGCTCTTGGGCACCCCTCCACTATTGAGTTCCTAACATTGCCTACAACTTCAAAAATAATCGCTTTATTAAATTTTCCTATTTAGTTTTAATCTATTATCACTTCCTGCTGGGATCCTAAGACATCCTAAGACTCACATCCCCAGTTTCAAGGGCTGGATCCTGATCGTGTAGTCTAGTCACAGTATCCCATTTGCCACCAGTAATCAGTTCAGACAGCCAGCACTAAGGCAATCAGTGCATGGTATTCCCTTAAGAAATGTTTTTGATCCAGAGATGGGCACCCGACTTAAGCTGGCCAGTTAGGTGGAGGATACCTTAGTCCTTTCAGGCTATAATAACAAAATACCACAGACTGGGTAGTTTATAAACAATAATTTATTTTTCACAGTTCTGGAGGCTGGGAAGTTTTAGTGTCAAGGCACCAGCATGTTTGAAATCTGGTGAAGGCCCTCTTCCTGGTTCATAGCTGGCATTTTCTCATTGTCTTCACATGTGGAAGGGAGATGAATCTCTTTGAGGTGTCTTTTATGAGGGCACTGATCCCATTCCTGAGGGCCCCATCTTCATGACCCAAGAAACTCCCAAAGGTGTCATGGCCTAATACCATCATCTTCGGGTGTGAGGGTTTCAACGTATGAATTTTGGGGAGATGCAAACATTCAGACCACAGCGGAAGGGAAGCACCTAACCTCATTTCCTGCCAGTAGCCATCCTGTGATCA
Source organism: Panthera uncia (assembly GCF_023721935.1). Taxonomy (NCBI): domain Eukaryota; kingdom Metazoa; phylum Chordata; class Mammalia; order Carnivora; family Felidae; genus Panthera; species Panthera uncia. Next base: position 36,099 of record NW_026059702.1, on the reverse strand, counting down.
TGAGGAAAGTCACTATGAACACTGAGCACATTCACAGGGCAGAGCCCGGTGTAATGGCACAGGGACCCCAACTATCACATGTATAGACTTACTGTTATGGGGAATAGTAAATCTCCTTATAGGTTAAGCCAATTTTAGTTGGGTTTTGGTTTTGTTTTTCTGTAATTTGCTACTGAAAGCACCACAACCAATATAATTTTACCAGCATTTCTTTTATTTGTATAGCAGCCATAGATTTTAAAGCATTTCCCATATATTGTTTTATTTGATTTTTTCAATAACCATGTGAAATGATTGTAATAGTGATAGCTAAGGTACTAAGTAATAATAATAGCTATGTGCCATGCACCTTTCAAAGCATTTTGTCTATAAATATTAATTTGGTTAATCACCACAACAACTCTATTCAGTAGGTACTATTATTATACACATTACAGCTATTATTAGACGACAGAGGGCAGAGAGAAATCAAAAATATACATCAGGTCACCCAGCTGTTAAATGGAAAAGTTGGACTTTGAATCCATGCAATCAAATTCCATAGTCTTTGTTCTTTATCACTATGTTCTACTGCATGTGGATTAGAAAGGGTAGGTTTTCTTATGCCCATTTTCCAAGTGGGGAAGCCACTGTTCAGAGAGCTAAAGTGATAGAAAACCCAGGACTCACATTAGATCTATTATCTATTTCCCTGTTAGTGCTATTTCCACTATGCCACATTTCCCTGTCACTAGGCTTCCCATCTAGGGCCTTTCTAATAGTTTATGGAGCAATCAATGCAAGTAAGAATTCTTTACCCCTCCAAATTGTCCTTGAAGTGGGACTGAGACAATGTGTGAGAAATGACTCCCTCTAGGGGCCACTAAACGTGGTTGCAGCATACAGATAACACATGGTATTATTCAAACATATCTCATACACTCCCTAAAACAATTTTATAAAAAATTATATATATATACCTTATATATTTTGTTATCATAGGTTGCAAAGAATGTAATTCCTGGTGTATTAAAATATAGACTCTTAAAATAAAACTGTAGATCATTCTGTAGGTAGCCAATGGAATCTGAATTCCACTTCAGTATGATATCCACCATAATCCATTCAAAATATGTGAATAACCACTTTGATAATAGTTAGAAACTTTATAATTTTATGTCTTCCTATTTTCTTAAATCCTATTTATGTTACAAACTGCAAACAGAATTTTACCCCAATGCAACATATTTTATTTCTAAAAGCGATTTATTTATCTTGACAATAAAAATATAAATTAAAAGTAAGTTTTTTAAAAAAAATTTCCTATGACCATAATGTCCTAAAGGTTAAAGTATTTCTTTTGGACTTGGTAAAATGTACAAATATCATTAGTATACAATTTAGAAGTAATTATTAACCAAAAAAGTATATTTCAATTGCAAATGTATTTTTTGATTAGATATATATTCTTTAACCTCTCTTAGTTCATAATGGATTTATTTATAGCTAGAATAAGATAGGAACTAATATTGATTTATTGATTCTATTTCTGTGGGTGATTTTTAATGTTTTATAGTTGTAGGTGCTGAGAAACCTTATTGACATAAATAGGGAAATGAGAATATAAGGTTTATTATAGTAATGTCATTTGACTCCTTGAACACCTTCAGATTATTTGACAAAAGTATATATCTATCATCAGAAATTATTTTAGTGAGCAGTCAGATGTTTGTTTTCTTCACAGCACTTATCACACAAAATAATTATTTTTCTTGAGTTCTTTATTTTGTGTCTCCCTTCCTGTCCCCCTACCCATATACCAGGATGCAGGCTTCACAAAACAGGAAATTTACTTCTATTGTTTGGAATAGTGTCTGGCACATAATAGGCGATTAACAAATATTTGTTGAACAAATGACTGAGGCCACCTGCCCCCAGACGGAAGGTAATCCTAGTGATGCTGTTAGGGCAAGGACAAGGAAGGAAGATTGGATGTGGAGGTGACTGGATTCTCCATGAGCTCAACTGTCGAGCCCCCTTTTTTTCTCCATGAATCGAAGTACACTCTTGTCTCAGTAGAACATAGATTCTTCTTCCATCCCCAAAATATGTAGCAGGGGATTCTCCCCGGCTCTCCTATACCTCTAAGACTGTAAATATAGTAATTTCCTCCTGACATCAAATGGCCTTAAATGGTTCCAAGATACCTCTGGTCCCAGGTATCTTGGTGGCCATCCCTCTGTCCTCCCTTCACTAGGATCTCTTAATAGATGTCCAGCAGACTGAATGACCACCTATGGTGCCCTTGGGTAGTTTTCGTGTGTCTAGTGTCTCTATCAAACTTTGCTCATTCCTTAGCTGTGTGCAACATAAGAGGAAGCTTATAGAAATCTGCAGCGGTAGGGGCGCCTGGGTGGCTCGGTCGGTTGGGCGTCCGACTTCGGCTCAGGTCATGATCTCACGGTCCGTGAGTTCGAGCCCCGCGTCGGGCTCTGTGCTGACAGCTTAGAGCCTGGAGCCTGTTTCAGATTCTGTGTCTCCCTCTCTCTCTGCCCCTCCCCTGTTCATGCTCTGTCTCTCTCTGTCTCAAAAATAAATAAATGTTAAAAAAAATTAAAAAAAAAAAAAAGAAATCTGCAGCGGTACCTTAATTTACAGCTCCATGCCATTCGAAAGCTTGCGAATTACATTTACATATTTTGTTTTTATTCTTACCTCAGCTTTGTGAAGAGGGCAGGACAGGTATTGTCATCCCTTAATTTAATGACGAGGAAACTGAGGCCCAGGGAGATAGACAAATATGCCCAGTGATATTAGCAGGTGGCGGAGTATTTGTTTGAATATCTACCTACTCTAGAAGTAGGATAGACTTGAATTTAAATCCGGCCTGCTTTAGCAATTTACTAGTGTGACTATAGGAAAGTAACTTGACTTCTCTGAACTTCAGTGAACTCAGTAAAATGGAACCATTTAAGGCCATTTGATGTCAGGAGGAAATTACTATATTTACGGTCTTACCACTTAACAGTATATTGCCTTTCCTGCCATGGGGAGGCATTATAATCCCCATTTTAAAGATGAGAAAACTGAGGCATAGCATGACAGAATAGTATCACCACCAACAGTGTGTACTTTGGAGTCAAGCTGCCTGAGCTCGAGTCCTGGTTCTATCACCAGTTAGCTAGTGACTTTGGACAAGTTACTTAATACATTTCTGGCACAAGGTAGAGGTCAATACGTGTCCACTCATATTAGGCAACCTTTCCAAGGCCACAAGCAAACAGGAGCAATGCTAGGTTCAAAACTCATCAATTTGATTCCAGAAAACATGCTCTGAACCACATCATGATGTTATTTTTAGAACCAAAAAAGTCAGGAGATAAGAAGGTAAGTATGAAAGAAAGAAAAGCTTCACTGGCTGAAAGTTTGAGATAGAAAGTACGGGTAAGAGAAAGAAGACAAATTTGCACAGTATCAGAATATTTTGCTGTAATGAAGTGGAATTTCCCCCTTCCAAAGATTCCAGTAAAGAATTATTGCTCAAAAATGATTTGTTTCTTTAGAAAGGAATATTGTGATGAGCTAGGCCACAAGGGGTACAGCTTTGTTTAGGTTAAAATCTCTGAGCGTCCGACTTCAGCCAGGTCACGATCTCGCGGTCCGTGAGTTCGAGCCCCGCGTCAGGCTCTGGGCTGATGGCTCGGAGCCTGGAGCCTGTTTCCGATTCTGTGTCTCCCTCTCTCTCTGCCCCTCCCCCGTTCATGCTCTGTCTCTCTCTGTCCCAAAAATAAATTAAAAATGTTGAAAAAAAAAAAAATCTCTGAAAAAGTTCCAGCAGTTCACTCAGGATAAGGCCTCCAATGTGGGCGTGGCAGAAATTTCCAAGGCAAATGCCACAGTGTGTGCCCCCAGCAGCAATGTGACCTGCAGACTGTGAATACTCATTCTACCCTGAGAACTGGTTAACTGGACCATCAAGATATCAACCCACTGCGAGTATCTAGGCAGAAGTCATGCTCCTTTCTCTGTCTCTATGGACTTCCATCTCAGTGTCATACTAATAAAACCCATTCTTCCCTCTGGGAAACTGTATCCAGGAAGTCCCACCTCTTCTTCCAAGGTGGGTAGGTCCCTGTCCACATTCTTGGTTTGGAGGAGAGAAATGGTCCCCTATTGTGTTAGGTGTAACCCGTGGCCATGTTCTAGGTAACAATGAGTAGGCTCTGCACTGACGTATAACCTTAAAGCCTCCCAACAACTAGCTGTCCGTTTGCCTGTAGTTCCAATGGCAGCACCAATTCTAACAATCATATCTAACATGTAGTGAACAATGATTGCGTTTGCTTTGCTGAAAACGATGGTGTATTCTGCAGAATGTCACCTCGCCTTACCTTGGTTAGAGGATAGCTGTCCTGCAAGGTGTCTATGATCTCTTTTCAGCTTCCAGAATCTACAAATTCAGTGCATACTATATAGCCCTTATGTTTCCTTTATAAAATGTTGTTGTTATTATCAATAGGGAAAAAGAGGGACGATTTTCCTTGAACTTATACTATATGCTGTTGTATTAAGTGCTTACTATACAGTAGCATATACTAAATCCCTAGGAAGAAAAAGCCCGTGAGGTAGGTATATGTATATGTATGTATGAATGTATTTTCGTCCCCAATTTGTGAATAAGAAAACCAGTTTAAAGAGATTAAATGCCATTTCTAATTGTTTTTTTCTTAACGTTTATTTATTATTGAGAGACACAGAGAGACAAAGCATGAGCATGGGAGGGGCAGAGAGAGGAGGAGACATAGAATCCGAAGCAGGCTCCAGGCTCTGAGCTGTCAGCACAGAGCCCGACGCGGCGCTCGAACCCACAAACCTCGAGATCATGACCTGAGCCGAAGTCGGAGGCTCAACCGACTGAGCCGCCCAGGCGCCCCGAATGCCGTTTCTAAAGGTTACACGGTTAATAGTGGCAGAGCCAGGATGAGAGCCCAGCTTGTCTAACCTGGGCTGCCCGCTCTACCGTGGGCAATTGCTCTGCCCACAGTACTCACGAACAGGAGAGTTCAATTTACCTTTGTTGGTGTATTGGAGTCAGAATTCTTGCAGTGCAACATGTATACTAGCCTAAATCCACATTCAGATTTCCAGCCATATTCCTTGAAAAGATAGAAGTTTGCCTCTCAGATTCCTGCAGTGACAGTGACAGTGATGGTATTTTTTTTTCAGTGCAGATGAAAAGCCTCTTTTGAAATTTTGGAGAGTATAAATAGTAAGTCATAGAATGGAATTCGTATAAACAAGAGCATTTCACTTTCAGGGTAATAGTGGTCCAAATTGGGTCTGTTCTTGGTTACCAGATGGTGGCAGTGGTCAAGAGCTTGTCTTTTTTCTTGGAAACCAGGGAACTGTAAGAAAGCGCAGTGAAGACATCTGCGTTAAGATATCTGATTCTGAATGACAGCCTTGGAAGGAAATAATGCAGAAGCTTGTATGAGCAACAGACGCTGCCATGATCATCACAAAACACCGTGTACCTCTGTCCTACTTTGGGTTCTAGCCTAAGAGCTGAAGTTAGAAAAGTAGGAAAAAGAAACGGAGAAGGAAAGGCAATAATTAAAGGGAGTGTTATCAAGCAGCTATTACTGTGGGCAACTGAGCTTAATCCCAATGAGGACACTCTGGGAGCTAGTGTCTTGGTAGAAGACTGATGGGAGGCTGTTAATTTCCAGACACTTTTGGCCTACCATAAGGGCATGCAAAGTACCTTAGAATCCAGATAAAGCTTTCGAAAGAAACACGCAGGAGCTGGCAGTTGGAAGTTAGCTTTCTGCCCCAAAGTAGAAAAGGTAAAGGGATAGGTTGTGTTACTGACAGCATCTAAAGCAGTTTTGCTTTCAGAGGGCAAGAGACAAACAGAAGCTAGCATATACTGAGTGCTTGGAATTAATTTAATTATCACAGCCACCATATAAACTGGGCACTATTATTGTTGGCACTTTGTAGTTAACAGAAAGTAAACAGGGGCACCTGGGGGGCTTAGTTGGTTAAAGGCCAAATTTTGGTCTCAGCTTAGGTCATGATTCACATTTCGTGGGTTCAAGCCCCTCATTGGGCTCTGCACTGACAGCGTGGAGTCTGCTTGCGATTCTCTCTCACCCTTGCTCTCTGCCCCACCCCCCACTCATGTTTGCACGCCCTTGCACACCTGTGCACATGTGTGTGTCTTCTCTCCCTCAAAATAAATAAACAAACATTTAAAACAAGCAAACAAAAAGTAACATCATTGTTTATGTTCAAATATCTGGGAAATGATAAAGTCAGGCATTGAATCCAGGGGGTCTGACTCTTGAAACTTATCATTGTCTTCCATGTAAGTATGCAGACTGTAGATTCAAGCTCCTGAGGCTGTTCTCATTCTCCAAATGTATCGCTCTTGCCCACAGTAGTTTTTTCCAGAAAAGATCTAAGTTGCTTTAACAGGTCTCCATTACCCCTTGATTGCATTTTCTAGACAGAAATTAGTGATAATAACTGCTGACATTTCACACTCTTCTAAGTTTTTGTATGGGTTTATCTTAGTTAATGCTCTTACCAAACCTATGCAGTAGGTACTATTATATCCCCACATTAAGGATGAGGCAGCAGAAGGACAAGGTGGTAAAGAACTTGTATGAGGCCGTTTACTCAGTGAGTGGGAAAACCGAGGTTCAGTCCGATTTCAGTTCCCTTGCTTGATCACTATGTTGTGTTCTCTCCTTCATCAGAAAGCTTTAAAAGAACAAAGTTTTGAGTAGATGGTGGTGCTTGGCAATTCCAGGAACTACCTTTAAAAGGAAACAAGGTTAACGAATGTAACAAATTCAGGGAAATAGCAGAACCTCCCTAGTCAGTTTTGATTTACAAAGTCTGAATAGGAAAATTCTTCTGGGTAAACAACCACATCTCTGAACCCTTGTTTTAAGGTATCAATAACCAGGCTAATACTGGACTTAGAAATGTTATATTTATGTAAATTTCCAGCTGGGCCAAGGGGAGCAGATCTGGACGATAGATGGTGGAGCTTTGTTTCAAAGGACTAAAAGGGAGGGGTGCCTGCGTGGCTCAGTTAAGTGTCTGACTTTGGCTCAGGTCATGATCTGTGCTGACAGATCAGAGCCTGGAGCCTGCTTCAGATTCTGCGTCTCCCTCTCTCTCTCTCTGCCTCTCCCCGACTCGTGCCCTGTCTCTCTCTTTCTCTCAAAAATAAAGAAAAACGTTTTTTAAAAATATTTTTTAAAAAAGGACTAAAAGAGAAAGATCAGTAATTGACACTTTCATGTACTTAGTTTATTTCTGATTTTAGTAGCATTTGTTTGTAACAGAACATATTGAAACAAGGAAAAGAACAGTGGAAAAACAAAGTTCAAATTATTTTTAATCACATCATTTTTCTTCTCTTTACAACATAAGTAAGGTAAAGAGTAAGAGTAATCTCCAACCACCGCTCCAGCCCTAGTCTTTTATCTTTCTTCTGTGATTATAGAAATACACCTACAGGCCATACATATACACGACTGACAGCTTTAAAAAAATGTGATCATGATTTTTCTCATTTAACAATACCTCCTAGACTTCATTGATCTTCAGTATTTATAGTTTACAGTTTCACCTCATTTTTTTAGCTCCTGCACAATATTTCATTATACAGATTATAATTTATCTAAACAACCTCTTACTGATGGACATTTGACTTGTTTGCTGATACAAAAAGTGCTGCAAAGACCATCTTGGTGTATCTTCCTACACTGCCCAGCTGGTGTCTTTTTAGACCATTCAGCATGAAAGATGTCAGATGGTGGGGAATTTTCCCCTTTGAACTAACCAAGTAGTCTAACTGGGTATTTGGTTTTCTGATTCCCAACTCCCTTCTATAAATACTTCCTGCTTCTGGTTCTAGTTTAACTCCTACCACCAGTAACAATGATTTAAATTAAGAATTCTTAAAGGCAATTAATTGTGTGTCTGCATTCCCATTCCAATATCCAGCCAAGAAGAAAACCTAGCAGGCACCTTCCCTCTTCCTTCCTCCATCTTCCGTCCTTCATCTCCCAGGCTTCCATCCTGACCGCTGTCGACAGGACTAGCCCTAAGTCTTTTTGGATTCCAGCCTTGAAAGCTATTGCTCCGTTGTATTGAAACATGCTTTCCATGCCTCCCTCCATCCCCACTTTGCCCCCACAAAAGGTCCAGTTCCTTGAACAAAGGCTGTATCTGTGAAACGGTTCTCCAGTCTGGGAGAAACAGGAAGACCTTTTATTTCCTTGCACTCTGCCTCTACATTTACAGTGGAAGCCAGCAGAGAAGACTGCTCACATTCTTTCCCCAGTTTTCAGCAGAAGGCAAGAATCCCCGGGCCTCAGCCCCAGCCTGGTTTGGTCACAGACCTTCCTCTCAGCAGTTTCCACAGGACCTCGAGATTGCCAGATCTGGAAGAAGGGAGGTGGGGCGTGTGGAGACCACCCAGTGGTTGGTGAATCTGGGCCACTGGAAAGGGAGACTAGGAGTAAGAGCATTACACATCTGGCCAGCCCCTCCCCCCAAAGAGCCAGGTGAGGAAGGGCTGGAGGCTAGGGGTGGAGGGGGAAGCAGAGGGTGACTGAGCTTTTCGCCCTGGGAAATCTCAGCTCCACTGTGCAGAGAGGCTTCTGACACGTCTCCCCTTTCCCTCAACTTGGAAGCGAAAACGGACCTAAAGCAAAGCGGTACCTCGATGACTTGGGCTGGCTTGGAGGAGCCAGCCTCCCACGGGGAGAAAAAGCAAGGTCACCTCCTCCCTGTCGTCTCCCGGGGCCCCGCAGCCGCCTTCTCCCCGAAGTCATCTTCCTGGGTGCTGCCTCTCGGGAGATGAGCCTAAGCTCCCAGAAAGCTGCGGACCTCGGTCTTCATGCGGCGCCCCTTTCTTGGTTCTCGGGCTTTGGCCCTTTGTGGGCCCCTAGCTCAAGAAGAAATTCCGGGCTCCTAGAAGACACCCAGGGATGGCTGTGGAGGGAGCAGAGCTAGAGGAGGCCGATTCGGGCAGCCGCACTCCCTGTTGTCGCGGGTGGAACTGGAGAGGCAGAGACCTCGGGGCGGGAGCTGTCCGTGGTCCTGCCCTACGTCAACGCGTGGATATTTAAGGCAAAGAGCAGCCCGCCCATCATACAGTACAGAGGATGGAGTCCTGGACTGTGAGGCTGGAATTGGTTTTCATGAACCCCCACGCATGCAAGGTCTGAGAGTCTGAGAGTCGCGTTTCAGCACCCTCCGGAGAGTAAGTCATTGGGCAAATCTGAAAGTTTCTTTCACGTTTCCTTTCAGTGCCAGACCTTTTGGGTTTAAAGACTTTAACTCTTTTGATGCCTCCCATCCTCTCACTCTCCCCTTTCCCGGAATCTATTCCTCCTCCAGCTCCCTCCCCTGGCCCACCTCTGGAACTAGGTGGAAAAGCAAGAGGTGAAGACTGCGGAGCCACGTGCTCATTTCATCTTCACTCCGGATCCCCAAGACATCAAGTTGATACTGATCATTTCAGGGCAGACTGAGGCCGGGATTGGCTTAAAACGCACTAACCTGGCCTGTTTGTGGAGATGATGGAACTTTAATGTCGTCAAATAGAAACTGGGTCTTTGGAACGATGAGGTTTAAACCTCCTTAAATGGATTGTGTCCTTGCAGTTTCATCTGACCTGATTCTGAACTAGGACTGAAAGATGGAAGTTGCCCCCTTTTTAGTTCAGAGAGTTCCAGGTGAGGGAAGGAAAAAGAAGGTTGAAGGATGAGGTGGTGTATAGGTGGAGATATAGATCTGCTAAATCAACTCTGTGCAGTGGGGCCACAGAGGAGCTGCTGGGTCGCCCTCACAGTAAACGTTTCAATGTTCCTGTTCTCAGGCTAAGCAGGAAATAGACAGTCAAACAAGTACTTGTTGAATTAATCCAAAAACAAAAAAAAAAAAGAAAGAAATTGCTATTTTAATCATTTTAATTGCTTCTCTTTCCCCAAACTATACAGCTGATGGCAGATTTCTGGTGGTATTTATTCTACCCTCTTGTAATGAATGGGAATGGAATAATACTCTTAGAGGAGCAAAATTCCTTATCACATTCCCTTATTTGAAGGGCTAATTTGTCCCACCCCATTTTGCAAGAGTCTTTATTTACACTTTGCCTTATACATTGCCGTTTTATAGGGCTAGCTTTGGAGCAAAGTGCTCAGAGGGGGAAATGGCTTGACCACAGTTCCAACGACTTTAATTTTTAAAGTTGGTATTCACTTCCTGCCTCCGGAAAGACAAATACCTTCCCAAACCTCATTTCCTAAGGTGACCTTAAAATTAGGCAGCAAAGTGAAGCCATGTTTTCATATATTAGTTCCTCAGCAAAACAACATGTATGGAGAATGATCGGTTTATAAATCAATCTTGTTTATGTTAACTATTTCATAAAATGAGCACACATGATATTTTCTGCTGAAAAATAGTGTCCTTAGCAGCAGAGCAAATGCTGGCTTTCTGGATATTATGATTTAAAACTTTGCTGATAATGGTAGAGCTCAGGAAGAAGGGAAATGCCTAATGGTGTGTTAATGTCAGAAATGAAGGTGTAAAGTGGAGTTCTATTGCCTTTAGCTTCAAACAGGACATTTCCATTTCAATCTCCAAAGTTGTCTTTTTCATGATACAATTTTAACTTCAAATTGATGCAAATTTCCTTTTTATTGCTCACAACATTAATTTATGTGTACATCTAGATTTGGGCTGTGTTGAAAGGTTTAAATTTTGCTTTGGTCAAACTCTTTTCTCAAGTGGAAGACAAACTCTTTATGTAGGACACTCCAACAACTGTCTTTTTTCTTTCTTTCTTTCTTTCTTCTTTCTTTCTTTCTTTCTTTCTTTCTTTCTTTCTTTCTTTCTTATTTCTTTCTTTTTTTGAAAGAGGGGCCATCTGAGATCATGTTGCTGGGCCAAGACGACCAAAAAACAAGTAATAACCAATTCTTATGGGAGCCCATTTGTGCTTTGTAACAGAATAATAAACATCTAAAATTGCTAGATGCAGCTGAAAGTAATTGAGAGGCTTCTATACACACAATATGCTGCTTGATCTTTGTGACAATCTTATGAGGTAGGCATACATCTTCCCCATATTACAGAGGAGGAAACTGAGGCTCAGGGAGAGGTTCAGCTTGATGGAAAAACTGGCATTTGAATCAGGATCTCCAGAGCAGTGTTACTGAGACATGTTACTCCTTCCATTTCAAACAGTATCATGTGGGAGTGCATCAAAAAAAAAAAAAAAAAAAAAAAGAGAGAGAAAGAAAGAAAAAAGAAAAGAAAGAAAATCACCTGGCTTTCCTCTGTATAAAGTGCAAAAAACTGGTCATTACCACCAAGGGAATAAATATCACACTTATCTATTCTGTCTTTCCGTTATTCAGCCAAAATGTATTCAAAGTCTGCAGTGAGCAGAGAAAATCATCAGAATCGTGTTTCCTGGTCTGGGTACTAACTTCTTCATGGCCTTATGCCATTCTGACTTTTGTTCTATAAAAGGATAGGCTTTGGGGTTTTACCACTCCCCTCTGTGCCCACAACACCTTCCTGGTCATGGGAACTGTCGGCAATGCTAAGAAACTCTGCTCTGAAAGGCTCAAATGGTCTTATCCTCTCATTGCTCTCCAGCCTCAGCACACTCTCTTCTGAGGAGCCAAGTCATAAAACCATGATTGTTTAGTCCCAGACTGCCCACCACTGTAGGAAACTTTCTTTTTCCCAAGAGAGACTCTGCAGGGAGCCTTTTGTTTCTCCGGCTTTCCCAAGGACATCCAGGGAATTGAAAGTTTTGGAAAGATTCTGTTTTCTCCTTCCTTACTCCCAAGTCTGACTTTTTGTTAGGCCAAGGAAACAGAGCTCTTCGGACACCACAGCATCAGGGATGGTGGTGGAGAGGAGTATTAGGACCCTGGAGGAGCTTAAAAGCCTTCATGGTCCAACAGTTACCCTTTGCAAGTAATGCTGTTGTTCCAGGCTGATTCTCTACTTCTGGGTGGTGCCAATCGAGGAAGGCCTTCCAAAGAATGGCTTCAAACTGCATTATTCTCAAACAGGGTCAGTAGAGGTTTATGGGAAAGGCCAGCCTCTCTATCCTTGTTGCCAGAGCCCTCAACTCATTCCCAAATCATCTTATGTCCTCTTAGAGGTCAAAGGGATGGTTTGTGCATGTGTGTGCGTGTGTGTGTGTGTGTGTGTGTGTGACTGGATGAGTGACTTCTCAAAGAAACCCACACTTTTGAAGGGAGAGACATAAGGGAAAAACTCAACGACACAAGGAATAGTAGAAATCAGCCCTTTGCCACACAAACATCTCCACTTGCAAGGTTATTGCACAAAAGGACAGGATGCAACTGACATTTCTTTGAGAACCTTTAGGAATAAAGACATCTCAGGGAAGACCAAGGCTCTTTCTTTTTAAGTAGATATTCCTTAATTCACTTCTGGGAAGAATAAATCATAAACATCAAAGTATGCACCAATTTTTATAATTTCAATAAGGGATACTGATACACTTACTTTCTTTTGGCATCACCTTTTTCCAAAGAATGGTCTGAAAAAAAATAAAGGCTGCAGTTCAAGCTATAATCATTTATTTTTTTTATCCATTTGGGCAAACTGAAAATAAGCGGTGCTACGTTTTCTGCAGCAACATCATCTACTAAGAGACGTAAGAAGTCTATCCATATCTCAGGGAGGTACATCTTCTTGTCTTTTTTTCCATTAATGTTCTATTATTTAGAGATTGGTGTCATAAAACAAACAAAATACAAGAAACATACAAAAGAAGTACTGTTGAAGAGCAACCCTGAACAACTATGAATTATATTGTAAGAAGAGTTGTATATATACGCTGGAGGGTTAGATTCAGTCTTCTCTGCTATTGCTTATCTCTCTGAGCTTATTCTTTAAGCTTAATATATATGAGAAGGTAAACTGTACCTTGGAACTAGCAGAACTTAAGATTATAAATGAGAAAATTCACAGCACACAAACTGTTAGAGCCGTTACTAGCACATAACAAATCTACTACTGTTTATAGTTTTTGAAACTGCACAAGAAAGCTATTAGAAGGCAGGGATGTTGTGTGGGGGCAGGGAGGTGGGTACACACTCTACTGAAGAGAAGAAGCTTTGATCACTATTTTTCTCTTCCTTTTGCGGAGTCCATATTTATAGCCTTTCCTATTTTGTCTCCTCTGTCATTTTTTGCAGTTGTTAGGTAAGCCATTCTGACCTCTCTGGTCAGGGTAAGCCTCTCTGACCCTCTGGTCATAGGTAATGCTCTCTGACCATTTCAGCCCCACCATGGATAACTGAGACATTTCATTGATGCCATTTTGCTTCCTTTATTAATTAACAAACATTTATTAAGCACTTTCATATGTCAGTTATTATCAAAGCAGTATAAATACAAACTACCTAGCCATAATCTAGTCTAAAGGGCTAATACATATATTTTTAAAGTAAGGTCATAATTTAGATTAAGATGCAACATTTTCAACAGAATTTAAAACGGAAAATTGCAGATTTAGTTGTTTCCCAAGTTTTTCTTGAAAAATAGCTTATGTGTGAGAGACAATCTTCACTACACTCCCTGTGATTCAACTCACTCAGAATTTTTTTAAAGATTATGAAGCACCTACTATGTATTATATGCTAAGGCTTTTAGAGGTGAAGATAGGCAAGGTTCACATTTTGATGAAGTTGACATTTTAGTGGTAGATTATTTGATACAGTTAAACTATATAACTTAGGAACCTATAATTGAAATTTAGATTCATCCTTTTAGAAACTTATTGAACACTAATAATAAAAATTTGTAATGTTCTTACATTTATCTCTCTTTTTTGGATACAACAGGATAGCTATCAGTAAAGCATTACTATTGTTTTTTTAAAAAACAGCTCATTTATTAATTATTAGGCAGATAATAATACTAACCCATGAAAACATGTTGAATCCATTGCTGTAGGTTGGGCTTTTACATCCAGATAAAAAGAGCTAAGTGCTGAGTAACACATTACTAAACACTTAAAGATCATCTTTCAGTATGTAATTTCTTGCTGCAAAATTGCAACCTAAACCTAAGATTTAACTTCAAACGCACAAAACTACTTTCAGTTAGACTAAAAATCACTATAAAATAAAATACCCAGTCTAAAGTACTATAAAACATTTTAGTTCCCAAATCAAGAGATTCTCGGATTTACATTTAGTGTAAAGAAACATTTACCAAAAAAAAGTCCCTTTGCAGAGTATTTGGGGCCTAAAGAAACAGAAAAAAAGAACATTGTCACTTTTAGAATCAGCGTTTGTCAGTGGGTTCTACAGAGCCATGAGGAACTAAATACAGACGTGAAAACCCAACTCCAAAGCAATGAGATCTCAGACACAATCAGACCAAATTGCTGTTCCCACCTGGCTAGCATACTTGGGCTGGTATTATTACACACTATTGGTGGATCAGGGACATCTGTTTAAAGACACATGGTAGCATTTGAATTGTATTTCCAGGCTGGAAGAAACCTTGATTCCTCCAGTTAAACTCCTTCATTGTTCAAGTAAAACCGAGATCCAAAGTGAATTATACAAAGTGACATAATTGGTAAGTGGCAGAACTGGCCACCGGAAGTCAGGTTTTCTCAAATTTAACGTACCTGATAGATTTGGCTGGGCATAAAAAAAAATCAGCTGGGGTACTTAAAAATGCAAGTCTCAGTGGCCCCATACCCAGAGATTCTAGTTGGATAGAGCTGGGATGTGCCCAGGATTTATCATTGATGATGATACAGCTGGCCTGAGAATCACATGTGAAGAAATATTATGCAAGTTCTTTAACACTGAACTATTTCCAAAATAAAGTGTTAAAGTGGTTGAGAATTTCAAAGCATAGCTTTGAAGACACTGTTATTTTCCCCACCATTTCCTGGATTTTCATGTGTTTGTGCAAAATGCACAAGCAATAAGAAGTCAAAATCTGTTGACTATCCAGACATAGCATCGATTATCACAATGCGCTCCTATAATGGGTTGGAAATCTTTGATCATTTTTTTCATGTCACAAGATTATCCAGTTAATGTATTTCTAGGGGAATGGAGAGGAATATTTCATTCCAAGAATGAAGTTGAAACTGCAAAATTTTATAACCACTAGACTTTTTTTTAACATAACTAAAATTCTCATTTTTGTTGAGGATTTGCTAGTTAATAATGTATTCCCTTATTCTTTGAATGAATATTTACTGAATATCTACCAGCCAGGTCTTCAGTCAACATCTGTTGCATCACACATGTCTGCAAAATATCTCCCAAAACGGACTTGACAATTAACTGGAAGATGAGCTTCAAAGTTGTGGGAGTCAGGTGAGAACTTCTACTACTTTCCACAGTAGTATGTACGATTACAATAAAATATAAGAAATGCTTCGATATTATGCTATGAACTTCAACCTTTATAAGTATTTTAATGGGCTCTTGAATTAAAGGAAATCTACATGGGTAAAACACAGCAATAGTAGAATCATAGTTCACTGAAATAAAAAATTACTTGCGTAGGTTAAGATTTAGATTAAATCAACAAATTCAATTCTAATGACAGGCTTGTGTTTTACATCGAGTGACATATAGAAGCTTGAATAAATCAGGTCCCAAATTTTAATTAACTGATGAAATGTGACATACTATTGATTTTAACTGAATTGAGGGTATGGGATTACCATCTTTAAATCAAAGAGGACCCCAAAAGATTAGGCTTTTGGGTGTGTCTTAATACACTGTCATTTCAACTTAGTTTGATTTATTTGTTTGTGCTCCATCTTGTTCCAAAAAAGGATTTAAGGCTCTCAATTCAAATTAAGGTTTGCTTTTCAGACTTTTTCAGATGAAATGAAAGTAGTTGGATTTCCATCAACAGATTCTCAGTTGACAGGTTTTGTCCATGGCTTCACTTTATTTTCTGAAGGGCACTACAAAGGATTCCAACTTCACCTACAAATTAAAAAAAAAAAAAAAGCCACACATATCTTAAGAAAATACCCTTTAAATGTCTACAGTGTGCAACATGTTAGAGGATGCGTGGGATGTATGGATATTCTGGGCACCACCCCAACCTTCAAGGAGCTTACAGAATAGTTATGGTGATAGTATTTGGGCAGTTATAGCATAGGGACTTACAAGTTTTAATGTAGTTAGCTTCACCTTTCCATAGAAAGAGTTCGTTTTCTTTCTTTTTCTTTTATAGGGACATCTATACATGCTTGCAAGGATCTAAGCCATGAAACCTAAAAATGTGGTTCACACAAACCTCCTGTGTCAACATCACCTAGGGCCTTATTACAAATACAAACTTCTCAGCCTTACCACAAATTTAGCAAATTTAGTTTGGGGTTATGACTCAGGACTGTTCGTTTTTAACCAGCTCTCCAATGATTCTGATGTACTCATTCTGATTCATGAGAATGCCTGGTTTGAGCAGATAACTCAGCCTAGATTGCTAGACCACTGGACTATGACGGAGTCCACTCCCATTCATGCCATGTTCTCACATGCCAAGAGGCCACAGGAACATAGACATTTCAGAGAAGTGGAAGGAATCTTGGAGATGGACAAGCCTTGCTCTCCTAGATCCTGAGGAAACAAGTATAGAGAGGTGATGGAGTCTTACATAAAGTCACATTGCTCTAAGGACGCTTCAATTCCTAAATCTGTTATTCTGTGATTTAAAAAACTCTCAAAAACAAGAGTTACTCTTGCCTTTCAAAGGTAAATAAGAGAGACAAAAAAAGTTATGGGCTGACCCCTCTGTCTTACATCCCAGCCTCTGGAGCAGTTGGCTGGCCTTTTTCGTGAACAGATCTATTCCAGCTGAGTATCCAAAATGGAGTCTATGGGGCAGGGGTGGGGAATCAACCTTGAACTATTTCAAAATGTCTGGTCACAGGTGGCCATACCTAATGAAGAATGACTATAATGGCCAGGGACAGCTCTACTACTGGATGTGGCCTCAGGCAACATCAGTGGGGTATTAGAGGGATACTTCAAGCCTACCTTCATTTTTGGCCTTTGTTAGCGTTACGTGAGGTAGGAGCCTCCACCTGGTCTAGAATTCCTCTGTTTAGGCTGCTCACCCCTTCAGTAGTTTCATCCATCCATTTGACAACTCTTGAGCACCTAATATACTTTTTTAGGACTAGGGCTAACCCCTAGGGATTTGACGGTGAACCCAACCTTGCCCTCTGCTCATGTCTTGTTGGGGAGTCAGACAAGTAAATAATTACAAAACAATATAGTGGTACATGCTCTGGGAGAGGGATCTGTGTGGATGCCAAGACATAGGAAGGACACCCGGACGAGTCTTCCTACAAGAAGAGATGTCTATGAAAGACTTAAAAGATGAGCTAGAGTTGGGGACTTCTAAATGAGAGCGGGAATAAGAATATTTTAAACATAAAGAACTGCATGAGCAAAGGCCAGAAGCCAGGAGGAAGCGTGGGAACTAAAAGCTGGCCAGTGTCGCTGGAGGGGAGCCTGAAGCACTGGAGAGGGAGTCCAGTGAAGAACAATGTAACACTGTGACATTTTTATGAGCAACTGTTATAATATCGTCATTGTCCTGGAAGGGTAGAAGGCCCACAGATGAGCTAGTAGATGGCTATTAAAATAGTGAGAATCTGTCTTGTAGGGGTTGAAAGCCCAGGCATAGAAATATGCATTGGACCCTTAGAGGAAACAGAGTGGAGAGGCAAAGGAGGAAGAGGAACATGGCAGTGACAAGCCAGGATGTTATGATGGGAGGAGGTAGGGTGGAATCTAGGAAAGTCAAAGAAGAAAAGACACTCAAGGCAACCGTGGCCTTTTTGCCAAGTTTTCCTCATTCAACAAACAAATAGCTTACCTGGAGATACGTTTCTCCCTAATTCAATATTTAATAAATTTCTTATTGTTCCTATGGTGAAGGTAAGAAAATCCAACTCTCTCTTTCTAGTGAACGGAGTGGCCTCTTGAGGTGTAAGTTACTTACTGTTGATGGAGTCAGCCAAAATCTTAAGTTGCTGGGTATTGTCCAAGACCTCAATCCTTTGGGTGTATGGATCATAACGAACTGAGAAGGGCCGTGGGATTGTAGCAGCAAAATTCCTGAAACCAAATCCACAGAGCTCAGTGAAGGGCACCATTTGGGGAAAAATCATTCTAAAAGATTTCCCGGTGGCATTTCACTTCAATCTTACTAGAACCGGGGCTTTAGAAAGCAGACTGAGAAGGGAAATGGAGTTTTAGTGGGATCCTGTTGGGCAGCTTTTGTGTGCTGTGTATGTGCTGAGGTGTATATATAAACACACGTAGGCACATATTTATTTAGTTACCTACCTCCAAAAAGAGAGAGGTAGCTTATGGTAAAAGCACAGAATACATTAAGGCCAAAATTCTTGCCATCAAATAAAACCAAAAGAGTAAATAAATCTAGCCAAAGAATGCTATAGAATAAAAGAAGTTCCGAGATGCTTGACAATCAATGCAGAAAGGGAAGCACCTCTCTCAAGAGTGGAAGAAAACACCATGCTATTAATGAAATTTAACATGGATTGAGTGCCTCCTATGTACCAAGAACTATATGAAATCCCAATTGTTGTATACGCTTTACAACTATCATTCCTAATTTAGTCTTCATGAAAACCTTAGGAGGAAGGTACTATTACTATCCCTATTTTACCGATGAGAAAACTGAGGCTTGGGAAGTTTCAGTGAATACCAAGGTCACACTGGCAATAAATCGTGCAGCTGAGAAGGGACCCAGGTAGTCTGACTTTGGCCTGTGCCCTTCACTGCTTTGCCTTCTTGATGCATTACTCCCGGATCTGGGAAAGTACCAGGAGGGCCTTATGAAGAACTTCAAGCGATGTAATGAACAAGATACTCCAAAAATGGCCTATAGATTGCAACGGCATCACAAATGATACTTCTAAGTTGGCTGCTGGTAAGAGTCAAAGCTGCCATCCCAACAAGACAAACTATAAGGGAAACTAGTGGGTTTTCCAAGTTCGGCAAGAGTGGTAGATTATAGTGGCTGGAAACCCAAGTTCCAGAGCCAGGCCGCCTGGACTCAAATCCTGCCTCTGCTAGTGACAGCCCTTGTGGGCCGCACCTTGGTGTCCTCATTCCTCTATAAAACTGGAACGAGAGCAGTGCTACTTCACAGGGTCGTAGCCAACGCTGTTATAAAATAGAGTAAAGTGCTACATGTGCGATAGCTGTTCTCTTTCATCAGCGACCGGGGACTCAAGAGGAACAAGTGGTTAAGTATGTCTCTCCACCTCTATTTCTCTGAAGAGAGCTTTCTCAGCCCTGCTGGTGACATGATGCATAGAGTGCATATCTGTGATGTGGCCTGCTCTGCACCTCGTCCCTCTTACATAGTTTACCTCATCTTTGCTCTGGGCAATCTGCCTCCACACCACTAGAAATGCTTCAGTTAGGCAGTCAGTCTTGGGGCCATCCCTCCTCTAGCCAGAGAACAGTGCCTGATACATAGTGAGTGAGAGAAAGAGAGACAGACAGACAGACAGACAGAGAGAATGGGCACGTGACCACACTCGGCATTGTTTCTTTCTGCCTAGAGCTTGACTCTTGACGCTGAAAATGGTCAAAGTTGATTTCTCTTAGCTGGGATGCTCTGAGGACATCACTTCCTTCTCTGAACGCTGTTCTTCAGCATTCCCTTTGACCCCGAGTCACCTCTCAACAGAATGGAGTTTTTGTGGGTGCCCCCTCTGGGCGGAGGGCACTGACAAAATGGGTGGGATTTCAAAGGCCTGAGAAACCCAGGTTCTGGCAAGCTCTTCCTGCTGGTCTGGAGCAGATCACTTCTTGGGTTAGAAACTCACCACCAGAAGGGACCCATTTAAATGTGACCCTGGTTTGACAGAATGGTTATGAGTACTGGTTCTGAGCCCCACACCTGAATCCAAACCCTGGGTCAGTCCCTTACTAGCTGTATGACCCTGGGTGAGTTACTAACCACCTCTGTGCTTCTAACCCCCACCCTCAAACTTTGTAGTTTTATTTGAAGCTTGAATAAATTAATACATGAAAAGCACTTAGAACAGTGTTTGGTACATAATAGATATTAGACATCTAACCTGCTTATTATTATTATTATTATTATTATTATTATCATTATTATCACCCAAGTGGGGTAATACACTATCCACTGAAATCCATAACTCGCAAAAGGTCCCAAAAATGGCAGAGTATAGCCTTTAGGGGCTATGGGAAGGCTAGGCTCCCAGGGAGGGGTGGAGATTTAAGAAATAACTAGAAAGGAGTAACAGAAAAAACCTGAAGGCCCTGGAGAGATCAGGAGGAAGGAAGTCATCTTAGGCCAAACCATGTGGACCCGGGAGCCAACGTTTTACCATCTATCATCTAAGTTCAACGCAGTGGAAGCTGCACACTCAGCTTCATAGGGTCCCAGAAACTTCTGTATCCATGTCTATCACCCCTCACTCATCAGATATAAAACAAGAGGTGGTAACAAACACTGAGTATCAGGATAGCCACGTCCAGGGAGGCCTCTGCCCAGCCTGTCTCCTGCTGGGAGGAGAGACACTCAAGCAGATTATAGACAGGGCGGTCAGCTCAGAAGGCTGAGCCTGAGTCTTGCTACATTTCCATCACCGTCAGCCTCTTGCTGAATTGCCTCTGAGACAGATGCATTTGCCTCTTACTTATTGCATATTCACTATGTATCAGGCACTGTTCTAGAGCTGGGGGAGAGAACAGGAAAACAGAAAGGACAAAAATTTCTATGGAAATGGAGCTTAAATCATTTTGTGTATTAAACATTAGCAAGTGGTAAGCAGAAAAACAAACTGCAGAAAGGGGTAAGGATGTGAGGTGGGGCTGGGTAGGGATTTAAAAAAAATTTTTTTAATGTTTATTTATTTTTGAGAGAGAGAGAGACAGAGAGAGAGAGAGAGAGCACAAGCAGGGGAGGGGCAGAGAGAGAAGGAGACACAGAATCTGAAGCAGGCTCCAGACTCCGAGCTGTCAGCACAGAGCCCAACGCAGGGCTTGAACTCACAAACCATGAGATCATGACCTGAGTTCAAATCAGAGATTTAACCATCTGAGCCACCCAGGTGCCCCTGTGTGGGAATTTTAAATAAGTTTGTCACGGGGTGCCTGGGTGGCTCCATCAGTTGAATGTCTGACTCTTGATTTTGGCTCAGATCCCACAACTCTGGGATCAAGCCTGCTTAAGATTTTCTCTCTCTCTCTCTGTCTCTCTCTGCCGCTCTCCTCCACTTGCACACCTTCTCTCTCAAACAAACAAACGAACAAACAAACAAACAAGCAAACAAAGTAAATTGGTTAGAGAAAGACACACAGAGAAGGTTAAAAGATCAAAAGTCAAAGGGTCAAAAAGGTCAAAAAGACTTGAAGGGGTTGAGCAAGTGAATGATGCAGGTGTTGGGAGAATAAAGTGAACAAGGGATTCCCCCAGGTTAGAAGATTTCTGGAATGATTTGTTGGGGGCCTTCTGCGGCTACTATGTACACAGAAGAGTTCAGTACCTGGACTTGGTGGCTACATTCAAGCAAGGATCCAGTGGCAGAGTTTCTGCAGGGGTCAGCATATCCAGACAATTAGCTGTGAAATGGGGTCCCACTAAGGAACCTCTCCAAAACGGAGAGTGAAAGGGACAAAGGTGGGGAGACTCCGTCTGCTGCACACTGTTGTTGTAAGCACTGGAATCCACTCTTCTGGCCAACCACCCACAGATCAGCGGCACCAGACAAATCAGGAGGCCCCAAGAGCCGCTGACCCACCTTAGTCACCACCTCACCTCACTTTCTCCTTGGCATCATTAAAACTCTCAGCCACGTAATAGAGGGGCTGGAACTCCGTGACAGTGTACTCCTGGACGGCTGTCTTCTCCAGCTCCAGGGGGAGGAGCTTCGGCTCGCCCGACAAGCAGTACTGCGGGCCCCGAGTGGAAAATTTTCACAGTTAAATCAGGGTCAGGCTGTCTGTATACCTTCTGTCATCTCGCCCTGATTCCTTCCACACCCCAGCCCAAATGCAGTGAACTGAGTTATTTTGCATATAGAAGATCCTACCCTTCAAAGCCCATCTAAAATCTGTAGTCAAGGTAGAAAGGAGGAATTCACACTAGCCATTTTCATGTGAGATGATCAATAGAGGATATGAGAGCCAACCACATTTTTTGGCATGTATTTCCATACATCTGTGTGCACAATTCAGCCTTGGGATCGGGAGGCCCCTCTGTCCTGGAGACCCGTGTGCTTGCAGTTCAAGTTTACATCTAATACCCAAAGTCATGAACAAATCATAGCTGCTAAGGTACCAATCACTTGAGGATACAAGAGGAGCGCCTTAATCATGTGCCCTGAAGAAATCATGTATCCACAGGAGAACTGCAGAGAAGTGTTTGACAGCCATCCAGGTCAATACGTAGCTGGAGAGTCTGAAATACTATGGACCACTTCTCATCAGAGCTCCAGCCTGTCTGGTATCAGACACAGTGTAGATACTATAAAGGTATATACTGCCTTCTCTACTATATGCATTTATTTATTCCAAAATGTTTATTGGATGACTTCTGTGTGGATGGCAGTGTACAAGATGGATAAAGATCCTGGACCTCCTGGGGTTTACATACCAATGTAAACACAGGTGTACACTTGAGGATTAACCCCTGGGTTGAATCTCAAAATGGATATAAGTGGAGTCTTACCTGTAATTCACCAAAGGATGACAGGAGCCCAGCACCATATGCCTTTATGGAGTCTCCTTGTTTGCAGAGGCCAAACTCCACAGTAAACCAATAAATCTGGAATGGAAAGTCAAGTTGAGAGCACACCCCAAGGAGGGGAAAAGCAGCAAATGCCCCAGGGCTAAAGACAGGACTTCCCAGGTGGGAGTTTGTGCAGGTCTCTTCTCTGAATCACCATGACCTGGGGTCGCTTCTCTGTGTCCTATGTCCCACCCTATCCAGTCACTGGCTGAATCAAGAGTTGGCTGAATGCAAGATGTGTTGGGAAGCAGTGAGGGAGTACTGAGGAAGCCCAAAGAAGATACCCCCAACAGTAAGTCTATTGGACAGGAACTCCTCAACCCCTTTCGCTTTCTTCTCTGTGGCATGACTGCAGTGAGATGTTCCCTTTAGTTGGTCAGACTTGCCAACAATCCCATCAGTCATGGGAGGTAGGAGATCAGTAGTGATAAAATCATTGAGGGGGTATCCCATCATTGTGCTAAAACTTGGGGGGGGGGCGGTTTCTGATGTACCGCCAACCACTGCACCTATCCTCTCCAAATAGCCAAGCCCAACATGTCCTAGATGCCTGGCCTGGGAAAGATGGTCCTGGAATTCTGGCATAACCCTACTGACCAGGGCCAAGAGGAACCCAGGTCCCAGTTAGCTGCTGGAGACAGTCATGGTCTTGGAGAATTAAGGGTGGGTTACTAGTTAAGTCAGTTTATTACCCTAGAGAATAAACTACTAAACTGATATAGCTTAATGATAAATTTGCATTCATTCGTGTTCTAATATCCTTACAAAGCTTTCTTTTTCATCTTCCAGGCTGAGAAAGTTATAAGAAATGTGACTCAGAGGCTGGGGAGGGATGCACTCAAGTTGGAAAGAAGTCTGTAGGAAGAAAACCCCCTGCTGTACAGAGTCATGGATTCCATGCTTCAATGGATGAGTGTTATCACATTCACTGGGGAGGGAGAAGTGCTTGACAAGAAGAGGAAAGCCCACCCCCACTTCCACCTCCTATCTAATAAAGGAAAGATCCTCACGCTGGCTCCAGTGCAAAGGTAGAGAGTAAATATTTCCTCTTCAAAGCCATGAATCCAAGCTATTTCCCCCCACACACTTTATGCCCAAAGGTTCTCAAGTGCTGTCATTACAGCCTATTTGTGTTTAAGATTCTTTGTTTAAAATCACATGTAAATATTTGCATGCTGCTGATTTCAAAATCAAACCACTAAGGAAAAATCAAAATGTGAAATTTCATTTGTGTTCATGTAAGTCAGCACATTCTGATATTTCCCCCAATTGGCGTGGGAGGATCAAAGCTTTGAAGATCTGAGGGCTATAGTCTATAGTATTCCCACTACCTGCCAGGGAGAGAGGGGACTTACCGTGGCCAGTTTCTCAATGTACTCATCAGGTGCACCCAGAGAGGCAAGGCCAATTTCCTGTAATTATAGAGAAACAGAGTCACTGGCATGGCTGGGGTCTGCCTATCTTCAACCTTCACCCTGAGCTCCAACCTCGTACTTGACCACAGGAAGGTGACGGCTGACAACATGCCTTCACAACGGCTCAGATAGACCCTGATTATTCTTTCAAGTCTTCCCTAGGCACACATCATACAATCACAGACCTCAAGAGCAGGGAAACCTTACTTCATCACTTGGCCCTTTGTATTTACTTTACAAATAAGAAAACTGAGGCACAGAGAAGGGAGGTGATCTACTCAAATTCACACAGTAAGTTGTGTATGAAGCTTCATTCCTTGATTCCAGCTCAGTGATTATCCCCCCATAGCTCAAGTGGAACATGTATGGAATACAAGAGGAGTGTCTTAGTCATGTACCCTGAAGATACCACAGGAGAACTGCAGAGAAGTGCTTGACAGCCACCCAGGTAAATACATAGCTGGAGAGTCTGAAATGCTATGGACCACTTCTCATCAGAGCTCCAGCCTGTCTTGTATCAGACAGTGTAGATACTATAAAGGTATATGCTGCCTTCTCTACTATATGCATTTATTTATTCCAAAATGTTTATTGAATGCCTTCTGTGTGGATGGCAGTGTACAAGATCTGGACCTCCTGGTGTTTACATTGAAGTGGAAAGTAAGTCCTCCTTTTAGATCCAAAAAGAATGTGCTCAGGGAACTTTCAAAATGACACCCTGCCTTGGGACTATCCAGGCATAGGTTGGAGCATGTGACACTGATGGCCCAGTAGCATCCATCTATCAACTCAAGTAATTGTTCACTCCTCTGGTAATGGCATATGGAGGATTGTCACTTAGCCTCTGACTGGGCAGAATAGCTTCTGGTAGTGAGAATAAAAAGTTCCTATGTTCTAAGGAAGAAACTGATTTTTCTTTGGCCATAAGAACAAAACCCAGTTTTAAAGCTGTCCAAAGCAATCAATGACAACTTGACAGCAGGAACGATTTTTCTGAAGGTCAGCTGGTCAACAATAGCCTCAATCCAATGGTGACACTTGTGAATTAAAGTTTAGCTAATCCTCAAACACTTCCATTTACAAAAGTCCAACAATCTTTGAACACCACAGCTCCCAAAACCCCACATAAAAGCAATAGTTTTCTTTGTTTAGAGAGATTGTGTCTTACAAGTGCAGTTCTCCCTTACCTAGCAGGCGGTTAATTCAGCTTTTTTGTTTGTTTGTTTGTTTGTTTGTTTCAGGTATTAAGTGATCGCCTCTTCAATCCACAATAGAAATATTTATTTCTTCCAGCTGAGGGAAAACTTAATGAAATTTACACACAATCCCAATACACACAAACCCATAATTCACATTTGCTGCAGTATGTGATCTCGAGTTTATCTTTATTCCAGTTGATCTTTATTCTTCCCTGTGAGGAAGAAGATTGGCAGGCAAAGCTTTGTATTGGTTCACATTTGTGGAGACTGAGGCACACAGGTCACATTGCTGGTTAGAGTCAGGGTGGGACATGTGGGTGCATCACTCAATTCTCCCCAACCAGTTTATCCTCTCAGTGCCCTGAAGCTATTACTAGGATCCTGTCACTCATCTAGAAAGCTCACTACAGTGATAGATGAATCAAGGCCTAGACTACAGCTTTTATTATAATGGCAAGACATTTGGCACTTTATTTATTTATTTATTTAGTTAGTTTTGCCAACTATGAGTTGGGCTACTAGCATTGGATTATTAGCAAATATTATCTTATCTAATTAAAGCATATACAAAAATGGCTGCCTGGAAGTGACAAGTCCCTAGAGGAGGGGAAAGGTACCAGGAGAACTTGGAAGAAGGTAAGGTTACTTCTCTGTGAGGATCAGGCAAGATTTCATGGACAAAAAGACCCTTAAGCTAAACCTGGTAGGATGAATGAGATTAGCAAATTCAACAGCACATATATAATTCCAAGGATGAGGGATTTATCAACCCCATGCTGGGGTCCCTGAAAGGGTATTTAGCCATCTCCATGAGACCATATGCCCATCTCTAGTGGGATCACAGAACTGTGTCTGCTTTCCACCCTTGCAGAGGACACAAGGACCCCTCCATATGTTCAATTCATTGAGCAATCCAGATCTCATTCTATAATTAAAAGGCCAAAAAGATTCACTCCTCACCTGGGAAAACTGGGCAAAGCTGCGATCTGAAAACAAGGGCACATGTCCCAGGAGCTCATGGCAGATGTCACTGAAAGACACAAAAGACAGAGCTTGGAAGTGAGGAAGGTTATAAGTCAAGCCAGATGCATTCTTTCTACATGAGAAATAGGCAGGTAGAAAGGAGGTAAGCCATTCAGGTTTATGACCTCACTCCCAAGCATTAGTGGCATGCAAAGCTTGGCATCAAATGAGGCAAGATACAAGAGAAAAGGAAGAAGGGAAAAGAAAAGTAAGGAGCAAATCAGGGAACAAACGCCAGAGGGCCTTAGATATATCCTCAGTGGGGTACAGAACAGAAGAGCCAATATTCCCATGGACCTCCTCCCATACACCTGAGTGAGCTGTAGGTCACAAACACTTCCCGTCCCAAGTCTTCATCTTGGTAGTGACATCATGGGCAAATGCAATGTGTTCAGTTATTCCCCATGAGAAATAAAAGTTAAATTTAAAAAATAGTGCTGTTCTTTGCTTATTTATTCAAGAGAGGGGCAAAAGTCATTCAGAGGAGAAAATTTACATTTATTTAACACTTAATGTGCCAGGCCCATTAGAAATAGGTCTTTTCGGATTTGTAGTTATAAACTTTGTGGACAGGCAAAAAATATTTTGGGTGTCCTATTAAAAAACATTTTTTTTTTACTTCATTTTTGAGAGAGACGGAGACAGAGACAGAGCATGAGCAGGGGAGGGGCAAAGAGAAAAGGAGACACAGAATTCAACGCAGGCTCCAGGCTCCGAGCTGTCAGCACAGAGCCCAACACGGGGCTTGAACCCACCAACTGTGAGATCATGCCCTGAGCCAAAGTCAGACACTAAACTGACTGAGCCACCCAGGTGCCCCAGGTGTCCTACTTTTTGTATAAATTGCATACATTCTATTTGATTTGATTAAGAAGATGGCTAACTGTCAAAGTAAGGTCATTCTCCACCTCCATACAAACACATCTAGACATAGAAAGATCAGAATCATCCAGATGTGTATTCAGGAGGTGCTGAGATCACCTGGCCACCACTTGCTCCTGTTCACATTTGGAGCTTCATAGCTCTGATTCCTACAATCCCTTTGGAGGTTGACTGTGACCTCTTATTCCCACAGCCAGAGAAGATCTGAATATGTGATTCATAAGATGCCCAAATCTCCAATCAGTAAGGTCTATCTGGACAGAGAAAATCCCCAGAAAAGATGAATCTCTCTCTTTGTACTACCATCAATCAATCCAGAAAACTAGTCCTGTGGATCAGCCCACGATGAACCCAAACCTCAGTCCTGGAGCAGGGATCAATGGC
Organism: Panthera uncia; assembly: GCF_023721935.1. Classification (NCBI taxonomy): domain Eukaryota; kingdom Metazoa; phylum Chordata; class Mammalia; order Carnivora; family Felidae; genus Panthera; species Panthera uncia. Next base: position 8,333 of record NW_026059702.1, on the reverse strand, counting down.
ACTCACGGTGGCTGGATACTGGTAGCAGGAGGAGAATACTCACGGTTCAGGCGTGTACATGGGCTTGGACCCATGTCTGATGTATTGAGTGCAGTGGAAGACTCGGAAGGCCAGGCCACCCAAGAAATCCCGAGAGGAAAGCAGGCCAGCCACAGGTCGGAGGCGGAATCCAGTGCAAGCTGGGAAGCAAAAGAGAAAGAAAACTCAACGCCCATCACGGCAGAGGCAGAGGAGCCTGAAAAGCTTTAGGCAAGGGAGCAGTAGACCCAACTGTCTAGGAGAATAGACGCCGATGCCAAGTAGACTTGGCTTCACAGCTCTGTCCCTACGCTTTGTAGCTGGGCGATTTGCATCAAGTAACTTCATTTCTCTGAGCCTCATTTCCTCATCTGTAAAATGTAGATAGATGTTTACTAGCTTTATTCCAAGAATCAAATGAGCTAGTAAATATAAAGTCCTTAGCACATTGGAGACATTTAATAAATTTAGCTTTCATTCTTGTTTATTAGGATGAAACACTTATTCCCTATTTCTCATGTCTCTAGAGTTGAAAGGGACTTTTCACTCCACTTCCAGAAGGGAAAAGGATGAAAGGAATACTTCCAGCTTCTTTACTGCCCTTCACACATACACCCCCCCAAAGAGCAAGGACTTGTCTGATTGGAGCCTTTGGGAAGAGAAAACGAATGCTCCCTGTGTGACCTCTTTGGTCCTTTCTCGCCTGTCTGCTCACAGAGGTGCACATTCTGGTCTGCTCTTGGCCATGCAATGGAATATACACTTGACCATGAATTGGTAGATAAGTTTACATAATTCAGAGGTGAAATATTAGGAAGTTCATTTTGTTTGTACATCCACACCGCATTCTCTAAGTAGCTTTTATCAGTAATAAAGTTGACATTTTGATCCTCTCTCTGGTTCCAATTATCTGTCTCCCAATTTGTTTCAAACTTGGAAGGAGAATAATAATCAGTGATGATGGTGATGATGATGATGATGACGACGACGATGATGATGGTAATGATAGCTAGCACCATATACTACCCGCCATACTGTTCTAAGCACTTTATATCTACTAACTAATCCTCCTAATAACCCTACGAGGTAGATACTTGTATTATTCCCACTTTACAGATGGGAAAGCTGAGACACAGAGAAGTTTAATTTCTTGTCCAAGGTTACATCTACAGTCAGTCTGGCTCCAAAGTCTGTTCTCTGAATGACTTCTCTGTAACTCCCCAGCTGCTAGTGTTACCACTTTATTATCTCACTATTGGTCATGGCAAAATGGATATTTAGCCAGAGCATGCCTTTAGGACCTGCTGTCCATCTGCCTATGTTCCTTGGACCTGCAGGCTGAAATTCACTCTGCTTGGCCTCTCATTTCCCTCTTCAACTGGCAAGTAGAGACCCTCTAGATAGAAGGGACCCAAAGCTCATCTAGCTCATCCCCAGTCTATCCCAGCTGCCACTTCCTTCCCTGCCACATAATTTCCCTGGCTCCTTGCCCCAGAGCTGGCCATACCATTTCCACACAGCTCAGAGCCATAGAAACTTCTTCATTTCTGTAAACCTGTGGTCTGTCCTCCTACTTTCTCTCATTCTACCTGCCACATACTAGGTGTTCAGTATGCGTTAGCTGGTGGGTCTTATCTTGGTTTTGCCAAATTAATGTCTCCAGGCAGAAAGGAAAATACTTACCTCACTTGGAAATGATGTGCAGAGGCCAGGCATCCCAATAATGTTTTCCCCCCAAGAGTTACTCAGATTCCAATTCAGCCCAAATTCACTGAGCACCCCCTGTATATGTAGCACCATGCTGGGTGTTTTTACTTACTACATCTTTTTTCATTCCCACAATTTCCCTACGAGACGGTCTCTATTTGACAGGTGAGCAAACTGAGGCAGGTTCCCCCAACTAGATGGGGTCAAAGCAAGATTCCTACTAGTCAGAGGCATGGACTTAGAGCTCAGGGCTCTTGGTACTGCCACAAATAACACATTTCGTACACAAAGCACACTGCAGCCATCTATAACCCAGCGGGAACTGCAAGGAGAACCCTGCCTGGGCACCTGGGACTTTAAGAATGGAAAAAAAAAGGTTTTCAGGGACAGGGATACGGCAAAACCCACACACGATGCCTTGTCTTGGATGAGAGTGGATTAACAGTGGAAGCTGGTGGTGAGGCAGAGCCAAGCAGTGAGATTTGTTTTTCCGACCATCAACCTGCCTGCATCACCACACATACCCTGGTACTAGCCGTGATTTACTTTCTTCCCTTTCCCTTCCCTCCTTCTCCCCCCACTTTTGTCCCTGAAGTAGACTTACTCTGCAGAAATTGAGAAACCTCTTCCAGCTGGGGAATGTTATCTTCGCGGAAGCCACAGTACTTTTCCAGAAGCGGGAAGATGTGATTGTGCTCATAGCAAGCATGAGTTTTATACAAGGACTTCAGGGTCCTGAACACCGTCCCCCAGGTTTTCTTTTCTTCCTCTGTGTATTCCACTCGAGGGATGGGCTGCCCACTGGAATATAGGCATGAAAGATTTGTCTCCAGAAAGGCAGGTGTAAAGTAGAGGAAGAAGGAGCATTAGCAGAGGGAGGGAGGTCCAGAACCTGTGAACTGTCACAGACTACAGGGGGTTTCTTAAGTTATTTGAAAGAAGAAAGTTCCACTTCTTGATATAGGAAACATTCATGCAATTTGGCTAAGCCACGATACAAGCTGTCAACTCACCAACCACACCAGAGATTTGTTCTCACTTTGGAAAATCACTTGGCCTTTCTGCTCTTCTCTCTCTCCAATTGTTTACCCAGAGTGGAAATTCACTTAACTGCAAGGGCCCAGCGGGTAACATAAATGGGCAAAGTAGTGGGTATGGACAGTGGAGGGTGGCAGCCAAGACAACTGAAAGACACATCCTCTTTCTAAACAAAGACATCCAAGTTCAAGTAAAGCAATATCGTGTTTTGCATTATGTCAACTAATGCAATTATATCTGCGGTCTAAAGTGGATTTAATATATGGACTGTGAGCCTGAGACCCTTGTTTAGTGGGCATGCACTTGCTAGGTTTGATATTTCTTTTTTTTAATTTTTTTAATGTTTTATTTATTTTTGAGAGAGAGAGACAGACAGAGCATGAGTGGGGGAGGGGCAGAGAGACAGACAGACAGACAGACAGAATCTGAAACAAGCTCCAGGCTCTGAGCTGTCAGCACAGAGTCCGACATGAGGCTCAAACTCATGAACCGTGAGATTATGAGCTGAGCCGAAGCTGGACACTTAACAGACTGAGCCACTCAGGTGCCCCTAGATTTGATATTTCTGACCTTAGGTATTTAAACCCATGCCAGGTATAAGATCTGCTTTTGTAGCATCTTCTGTTATGACATAACAGAGCTACAGGGAGCTGGTTAAAATACATATGTTGGACCCTGTCCCATAGATCCTGAATCTGTGGGGGAGGAGAAAGCCCAGGCATCTGGACTGCAATAAGCTTCCAGGGGATACACTATAGTTTGAGAGTCAGTAGTTCAAAAGGTTCTTTTGAAAAACATCTAAGAATGAGCTGTGTTCTCAAGAGTAAAAACAATGAAAATCAAACAGAGCCTGACTTTTAAAAATCTAACGACTGTTCTTTGCACTACAGACCTGTTTCCTAACAGGGTACACAGTGTCTAGGACGAGGCAGAACTTTTTGCTTAAGAATCTGGATCATTCTCAGGCTGGATCATCCTCAGGCTCCAAACTAGGTTTCTCCTGCCCTTTCAAAGCTGTAGCTCATCCAAGGCCATTAAAGTAAAGTCAGTGTTATGTTCCACAGAAAGGTGGGCAGAGATTAGGGCAGATTTTTGCTGATGCATTGGAAGCAACACAAACTCAGAAGACCCTATAATGGCCAGCAGGGTTTGTGAAAAGAAAACATCAGGCAAGCCCCTGCCTGAGGATGCACCATTATTTCCGGGCTAAGTGCTGATGGAGGGAAAAAGCAGGCTTCGAACATGGACAGAGAAGGGTTCACTACTTGGCTCTACAAGTTCCTAGCTGAATAACTGCTCGGGCAATTTAGTAAACCTCTCTAAATCTAGTCCGTGCCGCTGGTACATAGGCTGATAAGTAACTATTTGGGAGGTATAGAGGAGAATTAGGTGAAACACTATGTACAAAGTACCAAATATTGGTGCTGACAAATAATAATACCACTGGGTAATGGATAATTATCATAACTGAGTCTTATTTAAAATAAAGGTGATTTGCTATTTGGTAATACAATTTTAAGAGATAGTAACAGGGGTGCCTGGGTGGCTCAGTCGGTTAAGCGTCCAACTTTGGCTCAGGTCATGATCTCATGGTCCATGAGTTCGAGCCCCGTGTCGGGCTCTGTGCTGACAGCTCAGAGCCTGGAGCCTATTTCAGATTCTGTGTCTCCCTCTCTCTCTGCCCCTCCCCTGTTCATGCTCTGTCTCTCTCTGTCTCAAAAATAAATAAACGCTAAAAAAATTTTTTTAATAAAAAGATAGTAACATCCTGGGTACCATGATGTCCCTTTGGTTAATAGTTACCTTTCCAGGGTGTGCCATGTCCCTTCCCCATTCTTCCAGTAAAGCAGCCTCCTCCCCTCCCAGCCTCAGGTTCAGGTGGGAGGAGACTCCACCACTCTTACCTGGGCATGTGACCAGGCCTGGCTATTTAGAGCATCTCATTTCCCTGGTCATAGACAGTGGCTGAGAGACGGGCCCATGTTCTAATCAGAGCCAATGAGACTCACAGAGAAAACTTTTGTGGAACCTGTTGGAAGGAGATAGAACCTCTAATTGTGTTGAGGTGTCAGCCTGGTTGGTGCTGGGCCCACCTCCAAGAGAGACGTCAGCCTGGTTGGTGCTGGGCCCACCTCCAAGAGAGACGCCACTGATGGCCAGAGAGCAGGGCCAATGCAGAGGACTCCAGAGTCAGAGAGAGGGAGGGGGGGGGGGAGGGACAGAAGCGTGTGGCAACTTGAGCAAGTTATTACCACTTTCTGAGCCATATATATATTCAACATAAGGACAGTCAAATCCATCTTGTAATGTTGTAATAAGAATCAAATAAGTCATCTCTGAAGTGCTGTCTGGATGTAGTAAACATTTCAGAATATATTTTCTCTCTCTGTCTCATACGTACACACTAACTTCCATGGTTTACTTAGAAAGTAAACACAGCACATTTTATTCCATCTTCCACTTCCATCAAGAGACCTGAGGTTTCATAAGATCCTTGATCTTTGAAGAAATTGTCAATTATTCTCATCAAGTCATGGTCTCATTAAGTAAACTAAACTAAGACATTTTAGGTAGAGTGTCCATTTAGTTTGAAATAAGGAAGAGATACCTAGTTAAGCCAATTAGGATCCTTCTTCAAAAAAGTGTTTTAAGTAGACGACGTTGTTTCTGAATTATTTCACCAACCAAATACGGCATTCAAGATACTCCAGCACCTGGCATAGCCTTCCCTCTCCTTGGAGTCTTATTTTACACCAGATCTTCCCACATAGGTAATTATTACAAGAAAAATAATTTGGTGCCTCAGAACTGCAACTGCCATTTTTCAGCGCCTCTTCAATCTGATGTTTTAAGACTTTCATTAAATGTTCTTGGGCAGGAGAGTCGGAGCACCACACGGCAGATGGGCAGAGAAGAGGTCATTAGTTAGCAGTGGTGGGGGTTAGTTGCTTCTTTACTCTCTATAGGAATTGACTCTGGCCCCCAATATTCACATCTCAAAACAAAAGCCCTGTAGCTAAACGGGCCACCCTCTCTCCTTCACTACTCCCATTCTCTTTGGCTGTAAACTCCAGCTCAATCTTTAATTCTCAGCCTAAACTTTACTTCCTGCTGACCTAGTTGCCCAATCTACATTCCAACTCCTAATTATACGGCCTCGGGACAGCCAAGTTTTAACTTTGGGAACACCTATCTCGTTTACTGTTACTTTTGTCACTGCCTTCCCGTATTCCCCAGAGGGCATGGGCTCTGGGGGTCTTGCTCTTGGGGTGGGCCCTGGAACTTAGTAGATACATTCTGTCATGTGATCAATATCCTGTGGTTCCATGACTCATAACGCAGGAGCTTGGGCCTCATTCCCCATGCGGAAAGTGCCAGAGATCTGAACGTGGGGGCTATTGGTATGGAGGGTGGCAGAAACCAAGGAAGAGGGCCAAAGTTGAGTCTGAAAGACATTACAAGCTCTGGGGTGAGATGAACAGGCCAGGGAGAACTGGGAACAAACCTCAGAAAGGAGGGAGGGAAATCAGTAGAGAGTAGAATACATTTGATTCTCTTTATATTGGTAGTTGTGCTACATAAGGTCACCATGAGCTCTGAGCTGGACTCTGAACGCAGAACCACTGGTCCAGAAGAAAATATAGCACTAGGGTCCCATGAGCTCTCGTCACATTTTCATCAACTGATAACACCTAACTTCGTTTTGTGTGGGCTTCTGTATAAAGAAATCTTATTTAATATATACGGCTGATTCATTAACGTTGATCTCGACAGCACTATAACTCCTGCCTGAACAAAGCTTATCTAACACACGCATTTTCTCCATAAACACATTACAGCCTTCTCACACTTAGGAACCCTAGACGGCACTTTACCACTGTGCTGGGGGGAGGGGGGCATTTTAAACAGGAAAATGATCAACAAAAAAATGCAAAAATTCGGCAACCGGGTCTCTAATCTAAATAGACTTCAATAAGAATAGTTGTTTATAGTATAGAAGCTGAAATAAGAAGGCAGCGTCACCTTGTTCAGTCTGAGACCTCGTGCATCAGGCAACTCCAATCTTCCCCCACTCCGTGCATGTCTGGGAATGATTGCAAAAGTGCCACAAGAATTGAATTGGAGGTCTCAAATAAATGAAGCAAGTAATCCTCGAATAATGAAAATCCACTGTGCCAGATACTGAGCTAAGAGACCATTTCAAAGAAGAAAGGGATGGTAAACAGGGTCAAAAGTTTAAAAGAGAGGAGCTAAAATGAGTTCTGAAATAGGCTTTGAATTTGAGAACAAGTTCAGCCCTACTAGCCACATGACCTTGGCCACATCACTTAACCATCTGAGATTCATTTGTAAAAATGGGGAAATTGACTAGAAGATCTCTAACGATTCTCAGAGAGCCAGGCATCCATGGATGGTTTTCAATAATCAATTTAACTTACTTGATAAACATGGAGAATGGTGAGGCATTCAATCCATTCCAGGCTTCTCCATTAGGTTTCACATTTTTATTTATTTTTTTTTAAATGTTTACTTATGTTTGAGAGAGAGAAAGCGTGAGCAGGAGAGGGACAGACAGAGGGAGGTGGACGGAGAATCTGAAGCGGGCTCTGCGCTGACAGCAGACGTGGCCAGATGTGGTGCTTGAACTCACAAACTGTGAGATTATGACCTGAGCTGATGTCAGACGTTTAACTGACTGAGCCACCCAGGTGGCCCAGGTTTAACATTTTTATGGAAAGGAGGTTAGGGGATCAGTTTCTCTCCTCAAATCGCAAGAGCCAGGCAGTAAGTGAATGTCCTTCCTAAGCAGCTCCTGGATTATATGGAGAAGTGTGGTCTCTTGACGCTGAGAATCCTGGCGCTCAGGGAAGTGGGTAAGAATGACTTTGGAGTTAGAGAAATCTGAATTCAAAAGGGGATGATGCCACCTACTAGTTATATTATGACCTTGGTAGGTTACTTAACTGTATTGAGCATTACTTTTCCCATCTGAAAACCAGGGAATTATTATTAAGACTAAATAAGATAATGAAATAATGTAAGCAAAGCATTTAGCAAAGCCCCAGACAGAGCAAGGAGATCATAAATTTAAGTTATTATTATTGGCTACCTGAAAAAGGCTCCTGTCTGTACCCGATTTGATGGTGTTCACCTGACCATGTTAGGGCAAAGGCAAAGTGGGGAGAGGTTGCCATGTTCTGTGGTTCCTGTTTGTCACAAGCCAAGGCCCCAAACCCAAATGGGCCTAGGTTTAACCAAAATCAGGTTTAACCAAAGTTCTGGATCTTTCCACTGCCGGGAGTCATTCAGAGAAGGGAATTGTCTTATTTTCTCCGGAGGTCTTTCCATCTGGACGGTAACTTTGTATTCAGTCAACAGAGCCCTATTATTTTCATCGCCCTCAGAATCTATCAAAGCTGTTAAAGTACCATCCCTCAGGGTTCTGGTCAACTTTTAAAAAATTTTTATTTATTTATTTAGAGAGAGAATGAGATGGGCGGGTGGGGGGGGGGTGCGGAGAGAGAATGAGACAGAGAGAGAGAGAGAGAGAGAGAGAGAGAGAGAGAGAG
>NW_026059701.1:0-39074 GCF_023721935.1 Panthera uncia | reverse complement strand
TATGTACATGTATTTATAAATATTTTTGACTTAAGAAACAAGTAAATGTATATGCATATATATGTACGATTTTAAAAACCACTACCTGCCATTTATATATAGTTTAAAACCTAATCTATTGCAAGTCAGGGTAGCGGTTGAACCTTCGAGGGAAGAAACTGGAAGGGGCTTCTGGGATAATGATAATTTTTTTTCCCAGTTTTACTGAGTATAATTGACAAATAAAATGGTATATATTTAAAGCATTCAACATGATTTGATATACATATATACTGCCAAATACTGACCACAACCAAGTTAATGGACACATCTATCACCTCGGAGTGTGTGTGTGATGAAAACAATTAAGATATACTCTCATCAAATTTCATATATACAGTATAGTATTATCAACTATAGTCACTGAGCTGTATATTCCAAATTCAGAGCTTGTAAGGTACACACTCTTCTTTGTTACACTTGAATAGGTTTTTAAAAAGCTACTGGATTTCAATTACATGAATACTTACATAAACTGGTACTGAGAAACCCTACAGCCAAGTGACTACTACCGAAGATGCTAGGTAAGAATAATAGCAAGGGTTGGTTGTGACCACACAGCCATGCTGCATCCAAAACCAGCTCCGAAGCTCTGATGCATTCACAGTAGTGCTTGTTTAAAAACAAAATTAGTTTAACACCCAGAAACATGGAACTTTAGAAGCTAAAGTAATTTTAAAAACCATTTTAGCCATGTAAGAGATCATCATTCTCACTAACATTTGAAGAAATGAGCGCCCAAAGGTTAAGTGACTTATCAAGAAAGTGCAGAGGAAACCCAGTCTAGAAATCTGTTCTCAGCTCCTGGGCACTTGAGTGGCTCAGCTGGTTGAGTGTCTGACTCCTGGTTTTGGCTCAGGTCACGATCTCACAGTTGTGGATTGATCAAGACCTGCGTCGAGCTCCATGCTGGGTGTGGAGGTGCTTGGGATTCTTTCTGCCCCCTCCCTCTGCCTGTCTCCCACATGCACACGCACACACACATGCACACACTCTCTCATAAACAAACAAACAAACAAACAAGAAAAAGAAAAAGGGAAAGAAAAAAGAAATCTGGCCTCGGCTCCCTTTCAGTGTTAGGCTCCACTACTTAATGATTTACAAAACCATTTCTGCTCTATCTGAAAATAAGATAAAAATGATGACCACCCACACATCATTGTCCTTTGATCTCTAAATACTTTGATACCAAGACATATTTTTATTGAAACAGTTTAGAAAGTGCAATAGCACAAGGACAATCCCAGACCCCGTACCTGAAATGATCACCCTGAGGAGTTCCAGCTTTTTAAGCTTACCGATATTTACCTCTGTGTTTCTAAGGTTTCATTTTTAAGTAATCTCTACACCCAACACTGGGCTCTAACTCCTAACCCCGAGATCAAGAGTTGCATGCTCCAAGCCAGCCAGGAGCCCCTACCTCTGTGTTTCTAAATGGCATGTGTATACTGCTGATCTATTTAATTTTAGATATTATATTACTTCTATGTTATTTCTATTTCCTACTGTGATGATGCTTGACTCACTCCATTGTCCTTATTCCCTACTCCATTTATCCAATAAATATGGTGATATCATCACTGTTGGTGAAATTCATTTGTAAAATGGTAATTAGAACTGTATTTATCTCAGACTTTTTAAGAAAAGTAATATGGGGAAATGTAAAAACTTAGAATAGTACCTGGTATAAAGTACACAGTAAATGTCACCCATTATCATCTTTATTTCATCCCCCTCCTTGTACAACTGTTTGTTTTTCCTATAGTAAAAACTGTCTTGATTTTTTTTCACTCACTTATTTTCCCAACTACCTGTATTTCTATGTACCTTATACTATCCTTCCTGAGCACACAGTTTAAAATAACCCTCAGTATATCTTGCAGTGTGGCCATGTGGCAGAGATTTGGTCCAAAAAATAAGAGCCAGGGTACCTGGGTGGCTCAGTCGGTTAAGCGTCTGGCTCTTGATTTCAGCTCAGGTCATGATCTCATAGTTCTTGAGTTCAAGACCTACATCGGGCTCTGCGCTGAGAATGCAGAGCTTACTTGGGATTCTCTCTCCCTCTCTCTCTCTCTCAAAAGATATAAACTTAAAAAAAACAACAACAACAACAACCAAGAGACCCAGAGTGATGTGTACCACTTCCAAACAAGGACCATTGAAAAGCTGCCTGCGCACTATTCTAGTTCTCTTTCCCCATATGCTAGCTAAATAAAGAGGACCCCAAGGTCCTATATCTCTTCTACTATTCAGCATTACTACTGTTTGCAACAAGCTGCAATAGTTCTGTACGAACAAGATGACAAAACACAACAATAAAAGACTTGTGTTCCTCATAGACACCACCTCTTCCTCCAACCACCCTGATTCAGTCCTTCATGAAAATACCGCTCACTCCTCTCTGCCCCTTCACTGTAGACGCGACTAGTTCAGACTCAGAATTTTTATCAAAGGGTCAGTCAGAATCAAATCATCAATGAACCATTTTGCAACTTCAGTTAAATGGAAAATCATTTCAGCCTCATGCAAATTAGCTACTGCTTACAGAGTTAAATTAAAAGACCAATCTACATTCTCTGAATTTAGGTGAACTTACTTTGCTCATTAAATGTTTATGTCTAGATACTTGAATCATTCAGGTACCAAATGGTTTATGAACAAGGAATGTATAGCTTAATTTTAATATGTAAGGAAGCTCAGATCATTTAATCCAACCCCCTCTGCCCTTTTAAAAGGAGAGGAAACCAAACCCAGAAAAATCAGTACCTTACTGAATCACAAAGCATATTGGTGGCAGTGGCCAGTTCTAATTTTGTCTTATAAAATAACCAGAAAATTGAATTGCCTCTTCGAGTTCTTCTAGAGGTTAAATGAGTAAATTAAATGTAAATACAACAAGCATGGACAGAGTCAACACTGTCCTGCAAATAACCTGAATGATTTCAATTTATATTCTAGTGAATGGTTTCCCAATGAGAATACTTTTAGCATTATAACAACCAGGAATGAGCAAATCACATGTAACACTTCCAAGAATGACTGGTGTGAATCAATTTACAACCCACCGAAAAGGTACAATATTTTTCAGTCAAGAGAATCCAAGTCCGCCCACAGCCATCCTATATCCGGTTTAGGAACACAGGCTTTAGAATCAGGCTGTCCTAGATTTAAACCATAGTTTTGCCTCTTAACGATGCAATGTCCTTAGTTGATTTCCTAATAGAAGCCTCAATTTCCATTTATAAAAATGAGAGGGTCGCTGGGGGACTCAGTTAGTTAAGCGTCTGACTTGGGCTCAGGTCACGATCTCACTCATGAGTGAAAGCCCCGCACTGGCCCCTGTGCTGACAGCTCAGAGCCTGGAGCCTGCTTCAGATTCTGTGTCTCCCTCACTCTCTCTGACCCTTCCCCATTCATGCTATCTCAAAAAAAAAAAAAAAAAAGTATAAAAATGGGAAAGATAATGTTTAACACATAAATTGATGGGAGATTTGAAAGCACTCAAGATAGCACCTGACCCTCAACAAAGGACAATTGCAAACACCGCTGCTGCTAACTATTACTCTGTGAAACAGTCCATGACAATCCCAGTTGCATTTAATTGCTTCCTAGCCAGTTTCTAAAGAAAATTCATTTGCTCTCTGACAAAGAGGACATGCTGCCTAGAAGGTGGTCACTAAAACCCAGTGAGAGCTGCCTGGGTCTCTCTCCAGCACACCGAGGTCAAAGTGTATTATTGTGTTCTTATGCTCAGTGGCAAGCATGTTTGGAATACTGAATGCATACCGAAGAAGGAATATAAGATGAGGTCTACAGGTTTCCTACAGAGCCTTCTAAGGATCCATAAATGGCCAACCTAACAGCAAATGACTTATTTTCTGCTTTACTTGCATCTGTGTGCCAAACACAGATTGGCTTTTTTCCTGATTACAAAAGTAATTTAACTCCCATGTGGCAAATAGTGCTGGTTGCCTATACAATAACTGATTTCTCTTTGCCCTTATCTATTTCTTGATGACAAAAACCTCACTCTAGAAGATGAAAACGCCAGGCCCTTCCTTGCCATACAGCGTGGGCATCTGAGCATATAATGCAACCTCTGGGGAAGTCTGCTGGAAGACTTCTGAAAAACTTTTTCCAAATAAAATCCTCAACTCTTACCTGAAAATATCTTTACTTCATCTTTATTTTTGTTTGAATACAGAATCCTATAGATTAACAGGCTTTCTGTTTTTCTCTTAAAGACGTCACTGCATTGTTTCTACTTCGTATTACTCCTGAGAAGTCAGACCTCTTTGCCCCCATCACTTTGCTTTTAAGGCTCCTCTTTATATCATTAATTTTCAGCAGGTTGACTGCTTGTGCCTAAGTGTGGTTTTCTTTGGATTTATCCTTTCTAAGATTTATTAGGCTTCTTGAATTTGTAGGCTGATGTTTTCCATCAATTTTGGAAAACTTTTAACCATTTTTTCAAAAACCTTTTCTGCCACAGGCACCCAGGTGGCTCAGTCGGTTAAGCATCTGGACTCTTGATCTCGGCTAGGTCTTGATCTCAGAGTGAGGTCCAGCCCAGCAGTGGGCATGAAGCCTACTTTAAACAACAACAACAACAACAACAACAACACGAAAAAACCTCACACCTTTTCTGCCACATTTTTTTTCTCTCTCTCCTCTTTTCAGAACTCCAGTTACACATTTGTAAGATGGCTGGATACTGCCCACAAGTCACAGAGGCTCTGCTCATTTTTTTTCCCCATCTAATTCCCTTTTTCTTTTCTCAGGTAACTTTGAGTGACTTCTAGCTCATTGACCTTTTATTCTGCCACCTCTAGTCTGCATTTAACTCCATACAACAAATGTTTTCATTTCATATCTACTTCAGTCTTTGAATTTCCATTTGATTCTTTTTTTTTTATAGTTTCCTTTTTTTTTTTTTTTTGAGATTTCTTATCCATTAGACCATATTTGCTTTAAGAAGTTTTAATGCTCTTAACTGCTAATTCTTACATCAGCATCATCTCAAGGTATGTTTCTAGTGATAGTTTTATTCTGAATTATAGATCACCCCTTTCTGCTTCTTCATATTTTAAACAATTTGTTACTGCAAGCTGGACTAGCACATGATTTCTTCTAAGGAGTCTGAATTGTGTGGTTTTCCTTTAAAGTGTCAATAGCTCCATTCTAGCCCACAGGTAATTTACTGGCACTTCTCATTTTTTTGAGGCTTTTTTTTAACGTTCATTTATTTTGAGAGAGTGAAAGAGAGTGCACAAGCTGGGGAGGGACAGACAGAGAGGGGGAGAGAGAGAATCCTCAGCAGGGTCTCACTGTCAGTGCAGAGTCCGATGCAGGACTTGGATCCCATGAATTGTGAGATCATGACTGGAGCTGAAATTAAGAGTCGGATGCTTAACCAACTGAGCCACCCAGGCGCCCCTTCTGAAGTTTGTTTTTAATGTTTTTGGGCATGTCACTCTAGCTTTTTGTGCCAATTATCAATCAGTTGTCTCTCAACTCCAAATTCACCCTTCAGTACTTGTTCTGAGACAACAGATTGAACTCTTTTAACACTATGCTCACTGTAAAGAAGAAATGCTTAGTTTTATCAGTAGAGGGTATCAGAGATACCCTCTATCGTAGTAGGAAGGGGTTGTCCAAGCGGCCTGTGTATGGAGGATACGGGTGGCACTCGGGCCCATGGGCAAGCCCAAAGTACACAAGCCTTCAACGACCTCAAGCCCTAGCCTGAGGCCAATGACCACCTCATTGCTGCCCTCCTAGTGCAACTGGTGCATTCCAAGCCTCTCAGCAGCAGTAGCTTTCTGAGTCCTGCCATTCACCCACCCACCAGCCTGTGCTCACCCGTGCCCCAGAAGGTTATTTCCTGCATCCACCTCAACACAGCTATCACACTCTGTGCACTGCTCTGGCAGCAAGAGGGCTCCCTCCCAAAGTCCTGACCCACTCAGCACTGGTCTGTCAGCCTCAGCTAGCCTGTTCATCAGAGGGTTGTTTCCTGCTTTCTGGTTTCTGTGAACCAGTTATGGTCCAGACAGTCCACTGAATTTCTCCACCATGTGGTGGGATGAAACCATGCTTTCTCTTTACTTATTTATGGGGGCTGGGGGGCAGAGAGAGAGGGATAGAGAATCCCAAGCAGGCTCTGTGCTGTCAGTGTGGATCCCAACGTGGGGCTCAATCCCACGAACCAGGAGATCATGACCTGTGCCAAAACCACAAGTTGGACACTCAACCAACTGAGCCACCCAGGCACCCCTAAACCATGCCTTTTTCAATGAGGTCTGAAGCCCAGCTTTAGGGAGGGGGATTTCTTTTCTAAGTTTATCTCTACTTTTGTAATCTCCCTCAACCCTAGGGTACCCTTCAGAGTTCACTTTACATTTTTATAATTACTCTTCTATTGAAGTCTAGTAATTCTTTAAACTTCCCCTGTTCAAATTCTACCTAATATTGAGGTCCAACAATTATCTCACTTCACTTTCAAATAAGGTTTGAGAAGTGTCTTATCAAAATTTTACACAGACTATGGACTACTTAGAGTCAATAACTGTAGGTAAAATAGATATCTGCTTAGAATTTCCTCCCAAAGTACATTGTGCGGGCTAAGGTTTATTCAAATCTTTAATTTCTATATTGTAATCCAAGTCAGAATTAATTAAGTTTTGCTGTTCAATAGTGTGAATAGGGAAGTAGTTCATAATTCAAATTATAATTGACTCAAATTACATTTATCTATGCAAATATTAATCCTATAATGCCTGCTCCTTGCCACCCTCATAGATTTACTAAGATATCGTGTGACTAATGAACCAAAAGATTATTGATGGACACAAACCCAAATTATACATCTCCATACACACTATTTATATTTAGGCAGACGTGGGTCGAATCTAAGTGATCAGCAGGACGCGGTGAGCCCAGCGTCCTCGTACTCCGCCATCTTCTCTCTCTCCCACACACAATATTTATAATGTAAGTACCTTGGAATTGCTCTTGTCCCATACTGCTCATCCCAATATGTCCATCTTTCCCAGAAAAGTGTCACATATCCATTTATTTTTCTCTTACCCATTTTTAATTGACATCCCTTTTGACAAACATAAAGTCCATTTGTTCCCTGACTCCATTAGAAAAATAGCAGCCATCACCTATCCCCCTACTCTCAAACCTGGCAAAGATTTTGGTAAATTTTATTTTCAGGAGTTTCTGAAACAAAAAATGAACAAACTTTCCAAATTTAAAATTATATTATCGGGGTGCCTGAATGGCCCTGTCGGTTGAGCGTCCAGCTTCAGCTCAGATCATGATCTCATGGCTCGTGGGTTTGAGCCCCACATCGGGCTCTGCGCTGACAGCTCTGCTTTGGATTCTGAGTCTCCCTCTCTCTCTCTCTGTCCCTCCCCTGCTCGCTCACTCTTGCTCTCTCTCAAAAATAAACATTTAAAAACAATAAAAAATAATAAAAAAATAAAATTACATTATAAAAATAGGTAACTAAAAATACCACCTCTTAGGGGCGCCTGGGTGGCGCAGTCGGTTGAGCGTCCGACTTCAGCCAGGTCACGATCTCGCGGTCCGTGAGTTCAAGCCCCGCGTCAGGCTCTGGGCTGATGGCTCGGAGCCTGGAGCCTGTTTCCAATTCTGTGTCTCCCTCTCTCTCTGCCCCTCCCCTGTTCATGCTCTGTCTCTCTCTGTCCCAAAAATAAAAAAATAAAAAAATAAAAAAATAAAAAATACCACCTCTTATAATACCACAACTCCTACCTACACCATCCTCTCCTGACCCAGTTGAGAAATCCCACTATCCCAGAAGCCTAGCAGATTAAGTATATATGTTCAACTTTTCTTATTAAGAATATTGAGAATAATAAGTAGAACAATATATGGCCAACTTAAGTGACCTATTTCTTTATATATTTATACCGACATTTGCTTTTAGAGAAGTGTAATAAATTTTATCAAAGTCAACATTCCATATAGCAAAACTCAAATACTCAACTGGTTTATAAAAGAACATTAGGCACAGAAATGATTTTCTTACATAAATGTGCAAATTTTCTTTTCCAGACTATCAAAAACGTACTTATTTTAATAGTACACAAAAATTCTTTAGAAAGTCAAATCCATGATCTACTTTTGTTGGGTAAAAAGACTACCTTCATTCATCTCATGAATTGCATGTTAAAATACCCCTCTCTTCTTTGTACGTTAATCACTCAAATATTAATCTATTTTCTTGAAACTCCCAAATCATAGTGGCTTGCCTCCTGATTTCTCAGCAGTAGGCATCATTTTAAACTCTTCAAGTGACTGGAAAATCTAGAGAGACAAATGAAAAAGGAGGAGAGCTTGATTTGCTTCTGCCTCTCCACTCTCTCAGCGAGTATTATTTTAAGGAACCAAAGGTGGTAAGGCACTGGAAAACATTTCATGAAGTCCTTTACCAGGGTCAGAGAAGATCAAAACAGGTACCAATTACTGAGCTCTTCCTAATATGCTAGTCACTGCACAAAGTGTTTTATAAATATTATCCCATTTTATATATACAGCACATTGATCAGTTACTATTCCTGTTTTATAAATAAGTACACTGGTAACTTAGAGAGTTTTAGTAACATGTCCAAGGCTACAAAATGAACAACTCGGAGATCAAGTATTATTCCTGGGCATCTCCAGCCCCCAAATCCATGCATACCTATTCTTACTGAGCCCTTATACCGTGTCAGGCCCTACAGTAAGATGGAACGCCAGCAGAAAAAAATTCTAATTAGCACTGTATTTAGGAAAGAAACAGTGTAGATTACATAATTGCAGGAAACCTCGGAAAACCAGACTAACAGACAATATTAGAACATGATGCTGCTTTAGTAAGAAACCAGAACAGATGCTGAGCAGAGAATCTATAGAAAAATCAGGAGAAAAAAGGGATTATTTTCCACCATGAAAAGCATCCTAAAACACTTATAAAATTTAATGTCTCTGAATTAAATTAGTAACTTCAGTTATCAAGAAACTAAATATAAGCTAAAAATATATAAAATATCAGACTATACAGATCCTCAAAATTATTATTATTTTTTTAGGTTTATTTACTTTTGAGGGAGAGAGAGCACACACAAGCGGGGAAGGAGCAGAGGGTGGGGGGTGGGGGGGGTGGGGGACAGAAGATCCAAAGCAGGCTCTGCGGTTACAACAGCAAACTGAATGTGGGACTTGAACTCATGAACCACGAGATCATGACCTGAGCCAAAATCACATGCCCAACCAACTGAACCACCCAGATGCCCCTCAAAATTACTTTCAAAATAAAAATACATCAACAGATTCTAAATGTTTTTGTGCAACAGACCCCACATCTACTTATCCAAAAACCTGAAATCCAATTTTTCCCAGCTTTATTAAGATATAATTAGGGGCGCCTGGGTGGCTCAGTCGGTTGGGCGGCCGACTTTGGCTCAGGTCATGATCTCGCGGTCCCTGAGTTCGAGCCCCGCGTCAGGCTCTGTGCTGACAGCTCAGAGCCTGGAGCCTGTTTCAGATTCTGTGTCTCCCTCTCGCTGACCCTCCCCTGTTCATGCTCTGTCTCTCTCTGTCTCAAAAATAAATAAAACGTTAAAAAAAATTAAAAAAAAAAAAAAGATATAATTGACATACGACACTGTGTGAGTTTAAGGTATACAACAGGATATATGTACATTCTGTGAAATTACAATTAGGCAACACATCCCTGTGAAAAATCAAAAACCCCAAACGCCGAGCTTTTAAAACTAATTTAGTCGTAAAACCCGATCAAAACTGACATGAAATTAGTTACGGGCTCTACTGATCCCACTCGGTGTGAAGAGTCATTCACTACAGAAATATTAATGTGCTTTATATCCCAGGAGAATTAGGTAATACATGACCCCAAAGATTCTGGATAAGAGACTGTAAGCCTGTGTTGCACTACTCTAGAAACATGAATAATATAAATGAGAAGACAAAATTATCAGAGACCCCAGAGAGGATCAAAGTTTATAATTAAAATTTGGGAGTCTATGGCTCCTATAATTAGGCTCAGATCTCAAGAAGTAATGTCCCTTTAGGTTGCTGGAACTCTTAGAAGTGCTTACAGGGAGAACAGATGTATATCCTAACAGACATCCTACTTACGCTGCAGATCCTGGTGCGAAGCACCAACTAATTAAATAAACACACTGGCATCCAGGTGGCAATATGCTCCTACTGTCCCCCACGTAGGGCATCTGCTCATTTACACAGAAACAGTTTCTATTAAGGAGTCATTTACTCATGCATGGATAACTTCCACAGCAAAGAGAAATCGCTACCTCCAACTGTATGTTTCCTCAGAAATTCGACTGGTTAACCTCATCCAAATGTCTTAAACCAAGGATGTAGCTATTAGCTGCACACATTCACATTCCATAATACATGGGACTTTCAGCACTCTCATGCATTTATTTATCCTTCACAAAAATGGATTTAGTATTTTGTGAGATAGGACAACCACAATTTCCTACAGTCAATGGATACCTCACAAAAATGAAAATGCACGCACATAACACCTTTTCAGCATTAGAAAAGTAACTCTCGCTCCACATGCCTCCCCCACCCACCCAATTCCTAAAATGGAATTTAGGAATCAAGCCATTAAATCTTTACAGACTGGAAAATCAGGGACATCCTGTTGATAACCAAACAGGCTTAACAGCTGCTCATTGCTCTAAAAAGCATTTGTGCTAGGGAAACAAATCTGGTACCAATGCCTTCTAAATGACCTACAGAAAATGATTAAAGGAAGAGTCATTGTTTTTATTTTTTTATTATTATTAGTTGGCAAATAAGCATTACTGGCAGACTTTTTCCTGATGTCACTGGAAAAGCTACAAAAAAATGAGTGTTTTTTTAATTACAGAAAAATTTTTCACTTAAGGCTGTGAATAAGCCAAATAAGTCAAACACTCAAGGGGGGGGGGGGTGCACTTGCACTTGAGAAAAAGAAATAGTTTTCTTAAGTCACTCAATCTAACAGTTTACACCCTGCCAGGTCGTAAACAGTAAAATATTTAAGGGGTTTAAAATACAAAGGTGTTTACTAGAACTTCTAGTTTGTTCTTTAAAAGTTCAGAAGTTAAAAACTGCCCCTTGCTCAGGTACCAGATCAGTGCTTCCTGACAAGAGCCACACCCCTAAGCTTATAACTAATACTCCAGATAGAGATCTACAAGGCAGATACAACTTTAAGGTGCTTTTATACTCTTCTAGAAAACGTGAGAGCTCTGTGCAGGCACCTGACTTCTTTGCCCTCCCACCCACTGGCAAAGCACAGGCCCCTTAGGGACTTCCGGGCAGCAAGGAGCTCTGGAGAAGAGAACAGCAGGCCATGGAATCAGGCCACAGTTTCAGCACCACTCTGCAGTCATGCTGGTGAAAGATCTGACTCGCTTTTTGACCTAACTCCAGAGAGGCTCCTCTAAGCCCTCAGTGTCCTTCCATGTACAGCTCGTGTGACCCAGCTTTAGCAAAATTCTTGCCAAGTCAGGTTAGCCAAAACTCTCCATCCTCGACATGTGATCAAATTCTTCTTCCTCACCTGCACCCCCCAACCAAGTGATACTGGATCAGGTGGCCTACTTTCAGCAAGAATCCTGCGACGTCTGCTTAACTGAAATCATCCCTTGCTCATAACTTCTGATGTTTCCTCTTGGTAATTTTCTATCCACTGACCAGCCCCCTCCAACCACCTCCCCACCCTTTCCCCACTACCACCCACTCTGCCCTTTGGCTGTCAATCCCCACTTTAGCAGTATTCAGAAGTGAGCATAGTTTTATACTGGACTCTTTTCCCTATCGCAATAGTTCCTGAATAAAATCTGCTTTTACCACTTTACTGTCCCACTCTTGATGTTCTCTGATGGACCACCATTGCTACTTGGCCTCTCTGAGCTTCAGTAACCTCATCTGTAAAATGAGAACAAAGCAGTCTCATTGAGTTGTTGTGGGGATGAGGTTATACAATGTAGGCAAAGAATCTATTCAGTGTGACAGACACACACCCAGGCACTCAAAAAGTGGTTATTTTCATTGTCTTTTTATTATTTATTTTCATGTTATTTATATATTATCTCAAACACCAAAGGACATTCCAAACCAAAGGACATGAAGTCCGTTCCAGAGGAGGTCACCCCTCCAAAGCTGAAATTCTAGGACTTCACACAGATTGACAAGTGCCCTGAGGTATAGGCAGTTCCCATGATGTGGGGACAGAATCCTAGGGGTGTTGAGAACTTGCAGCAAAGCAGTTTGTTATTGTTTTTAGTAAAGACGGTTGATATTATTATCATGTGCTGTCACCAACCAGGCAATGTATTAAATGATTTACATCATCCTATCCACTCCTAACAACAACAACAACAACAACAACAACAAAAAGATAGGCAGATATTACTAATACCATGAGGCAGGTATCATAAGAATACAAAGAGCAAGAATACAGATGGACAAAAATATCTCACAACCCACAATTCTAGGCTGTGATGAACAAAAAATAAGTTTGAAAGCCAATGTGTACAAGTTCCTCTTCCAGTGAACACCAGACAGGGCCATCTGACCTCACTGTTTTGGGACTCTTATACGATGATTTAAGAATTTATTTCCAAACTCTTTTTCAAAACATATGTGGCCACTTATTTCAAAACAT
Source organism: Panthera uncia (assembly GCF_023721935.1). Classification (NCBI taxonomy): domain Eukaryota; kingdom Metazoa; phylum Chordata; class Mammalia; order Carnivora; family Felidae; genus Panthera; species Panthera uncia. The sequence continues at coordinate 26,314 of NW_026059701.1, read as the reverse complement.
ATTTTGGGGTGCCTAGGTGGCTTAGTCAGTTAAGCATCCGATTCTTGGTTTCAGCTCAAGTCATAATCTCATGGTTCATGAGCTCGAGCCCTCCACGGAGCCTGCTTGGGATTTCCTCTCTTTCTTTCTCAAAGTAAATATTTAAAAATATATATTTTAACAATATACCACAAAATTAAAAAAAAAAAATTTGTGGAAGTTATAGTACATGGCCCTGGACCCAGACTATCTATAGACTACTCTGTGATCTAGAAAAGTTTATTAACAGCTCTACCTCAGTTTCCTCATCTGTAAACTGAGAATAATCATACCTGCCCTCTTAGTGTTACTAGAAAGAATAAGTTAGCTACTACACATAAAATCCCTGAAATGTTGCCAGGCAAATACAGTAAAAACTCAGTGAAAATGAGCTATTATTATATTCCATTTCTCAATCATTGTATATAAATACAACTCATTTCCCACTTCTCCATTTCCTCTCCAGTAAAACTGGCTCAATAAAAACATTTTTGAGGTTGGCTAAGAAGTAGTAAAGTATTATAAAATGTGAGGCTAAATAGGCTAAAGGAACAAACAGGCTAAAATGGAAGAGAAGAGATAATCACGTATAGTGAGGACATAACTTATTTTCTCACTTGGGAGAGTAGAATGGTACAACCACAAGGGAAAACTGATGCACAGCATGTGCTGAAGCTGAACAAATGCATACCCTATGACCCACCAATGCTAGCCCTAGGAATATACCAACACAAATGTCCATGAAAAGACATGCACTTAAAATCCTCATACTAGCACTATTTTTTTTTATGTTTGTTTATTTTTGAGAGAGAGCCAGGGGGAGGGGCAGAAAGAGAGGAGGACAGAGATTCTCAAGCAGGCTCCACACCATCAGGGCTTGAACTCACAATCTGTGAGATCATGACCTAAGCCAAAATCAAGAGTTGGATGCTTAATCAACTGAGCCACCTCCAGGATTATTCTTTTTTTTTTTTTTATGAAATTTATTGTCAAATTGGTTTCCATACAACACCCAATTTTTTTTCCAGCATTATTCTTAATAGCAAAGCACTGGTGACTGCCCAAATGCCCACCAACAGAATTGGGTGTAGTCACACACAAGTACGGTAGTACTTAGTGACTGTACTAAGAATAACCACACACGATGTGAGTTTCAGAAACACAATGTAAAATGAAAGAAACCAGACACAAAAAAAGTATATACTGTATGATTTCAGTTATAAAAAGGCTGGACTGGATGTTGTGATGCAACACTTGGGTCCCCCCAGGAAAAGAGGACTCTTTCCTAGCTTCTGGGAGAGGGGCCAACACACACCCAGCAGCTGTCAGCCTTCTTCAGAAACTGCCTCTGCAGAAAAGAGCAACAGTGGCCAAGGGCATGCCCCTTCCCTGGGCAGCCAATCACTGGTCAACACAGGGGCGTCAGTGACTATTTCTTCTGCAACATGGAACATCTCTGAGGGCCTTTCCATGACTCCATAGGGTCAAATCAGGCTTCCGCTAAGACTGAATCACAGCTCAACTTTTCCCTCTACCCAACCCCACTCCCTTCCTCTCTCTCCTCTTCCATGAGCGTTGATCCCAAGGGCTCTCCCTAATAAATTTCCTGAACTCTAACCTTGCTCTCAGAGTCTGCTTCCCAGGGTATCCACACTTTGGCACAAGCAAATTGGACCCACGATGTAAGAAGTGAGGATAGCAATGACCACCTGGGGGAAAACAGGGAGGGAACAGAAGGACAGGAAGGACAGCATCTAGGGTGCAGATTAATAGTCTTTGTTTTTTAAAGTCTGGATGCTGGCCGTATAACTGTTCAAATGGGAGAAATTCATTGAACCATACATCTGTAAAACGTGCGCTGCTTCCTACGTATGCTACACTTAAATATGAGGTTCAAATAAAATAAGACAAACTAGAAAACGACCTGGAACAGACCCTTTAAAGAACATTTAGTCCGACCTCCCTGTGCACCAGTTAAATAATCATTTATTGTGCGTTTAAGTGTAACCCAGAGAAGTCCAAAGAAGCCTAACCTGAGATTACAAACCAACCAGTGGCAAACCACAACCATGCCTGGATCCCCCGGCAGCAGGCTTGTAGTGTCTTCACCAGACAATGCCCCGACGGGTAGCCACAGGAGTCAAATCTGAGGCCAAGGAAGGGCCTGCTGCAGCCAGCTCACCAACAAGTCAGCTATGCTTGCCAAAAACTCAACCCTTAGGTAAGCCAAAATGCTAGCTTGCACCCCAAATGTACCTTTACATACCTTCACCTTTGAATCTTCCATAAGAAACAGCCCAGGTTCTGAAATCAGAAGATGTAAAAACCTTTCCTATGTAGACAAAACAGCATGCTTCCATCCTCTATTGTGTTCTCTCAAGAAAGCATAATCTGTTTTTACCATAGCTGGCTGTTTTTACTACTTATCCTCTCAGCCTCCCCTTTTTAAAAGCAATTTTTGGTTTATTTAAAATGTCATCTCTCTTCCCCTTTTACATAAGGACAAAGAAACGAAACACAAAGAGGACAAAATATATCCTGGATTGGGATGGTAAAGCCCTTCCCTTTCCTAGGTAGCCTATTCCTGATGCTGGTCGCTTGGGTCACTCCCATTTTCAAAACCACTCATCCAAACTCCGCAGAATTTCAGACCAAATGATTCCTTTAACATGATGATGAAGACAGCACCAAAGGAAAGGGTGTGGAACTACTGGAACAAAATTCGTTACTTTTTCTCAAAAACAATTTAGTCACTCTTTGAGATATAAGAACTAAAGGTCGCAGTAGTCTCTAGGAAACTTAAAGGGTGATCACTGCTCCATTTTCATGAACGTTTGATACCAACAAAGAGAGAAGAATATGAGGAGTTTTATCTACTGAAGTTCCAATGCATTATTTACATTGGATCTAAGAAGAGAGTCAAATACATTTTAATCTTTCAGCTTTTTTGTTATGATTGTTTTATCTTTGTCAGTTTTTCTTGGATAAAGAGTAAGAATGTACAACCCCGCAACTAAGTTCCAATGAAAATTTTTAGGCTTGAGCCTAAACAGCCAAACACGCTTGGATTTCCTAAACGTTTTTGGAGGAAGACATCACAGAATATACACAAATTATTTAGATCTTTTTTAAAAGGGTTTGCCTCCCAAGTAAATATAAATAAATTGATCTCCTTTCAAGGGCTGAAAAACAGTGCAACAATAATGTGCACTTCATCTTGAAAATTCAACAAGAAGCTGGCTAGGAATTTGCCACATACTGTTTCTTAGGTCATTCATTGATTTTTTCATCCATTCAACAAAATTTTTTTTGAATGCCTATTCTGCCTTGAAGCAAAAACCTGATTAAGTACTCTTCTATATGTATGCTCATAAAAAGATCTCAAAACATTCTTTTTGCCCACTGAAGAGAACTCCAGAACCCTCCTCCCACCCAATATCCAGAAGTAATTTTGGGGCACCTGGATAGCTCAGTCAGTTAAGTGTCTGACTCTTGCTTCGGCTCAGGTCATGATCTCACAGTTTAGGAGTTCGAGCCCTGCATCAGGCTCTGCGCTGTCAGTGCAGAGCCTGGTTTGGATTCTGTCTCTCCCTCTCTCTCTGACCCTCCCTGGCTCATTCTCTCTCTCTCAAAATAAATAAATTAACTTAAAATAATTTTTTTTTAAAAAAAGTAATTTACTTCCTGACTCTATTCTGCTCCAGTCTTTTATAAACAGATGAAGAATGTTTTCTGAGAATTTTTTAAAAGGTACCATGCTTACCTTCCCACTAAAATACCTGTGGCCCTTCCAAAATTTAGAAGCTACAAAAATCAGGCCAAATCTGTTTCCAGGGAAGAATGACAGTACTTTGTTAAAGAACTAAGATGGGTATTATCAGAGCTCAGTCTGTAACCTAGCCAACAGTTTTAAGGGGTACCTCTGTCACACCTTCCCAAGCTCACTGAGCCATCTGTCTGCAGGGAATGTTCCCTCCTTCACAAAACTGGGACCAAAAGCCACAATAAGAGCAAGAGAAGTCTCTGTCTTCTTGTTCACAAAAAGGCTGCTTTTCTGGGGCCACCTCTAAAGAACATTCCCAACAGAGCATGAGAGTACTCCAGGCAATGACTGGAGCAGACCAACAGATCAGAGAAATATCCACTCTAGCTGTATTAGTAAATGTGATTTCAACTGTGCTGCAGTTCAAATCTTAAAAGCAGTCTACCTCAGTTGGCCCAGCGTACATCATGGGAGATGGGAAGATGGCCACCACTGTTGTTTCTGGATTCAGGACTCCTTCTTCCAGTACTGCAGCATGCTGCTTCATACGCCACATCAAAGGGACATCATCATCCTTGGTCCAACCCCCAAGAGGGTGAAGGAGAAGGACAGGGCGCCGATAGCCCCTCTCTAGAAGTTGTTTATGGGTATCCTGCATTAACAGAGCATGTCCATTGTGCACTGGGTTGCGTAATTGAAATGCAAAGACAGCATCTGAAAAGAGAATTTCCAGAGTCAAGAATAGTACTTTTCTAACAGATTACCTTCCAAAGGATAAGCAATTCTTCCTAAAGCTTGATGCTTAGGATTAAACAAACATACATGCCCACAATCAGAGACTGGTGAAAAACATATACTGCTTTGACCTTTTACTCCAAGGCAACTTGACCTCTACTTCTGCTATGTTTTTACTTTACAAATTTTACATGCCTGAGGATGTGTAATAGAATGGTCATGGATTTACAAAAATTGCTTTCTGCATTCATGGGGAACGAGAATAATCACCAGACTTTCTGGTCCCAACATCCTGGTTCAGCTGCTCACAATGGATATAATTTCTTGGCCTGTGCCTTAATTACCCACCAGGTCAATCCCTCCATAGTACCTAAGACACTGCATTATTAAAAGGAGACAGGAAGGTAGAAAAATTTATAGTTTAAAGAAGTTACTTACTACCCAAATGTGCTCATATACACTGATTAACTTTGCTTGACTAGAACCCTATGTTGTTTTGTGATGCCAGATCTAGATTTTGTATTACAGTTTTTAGCAACAACACTATCCCTCACAAAAGCCATTGCTATTACCCAAGCAATGAAAACTCCTAGACTAATTCTGCTTACAACCCTGGCTTTACTCCCACATGGAGCTTGCTAACAGGCTATGTTCTTAGAAAGCATGGTTCTTTGGAGTCATAGAGAAATTTCACAGAACAGAGTGGTGAACCCAGTTAGAAGAGCTGTGTTTTACTGCCCTCACAACATGTGGTAGAGCATCAAGCCATGTTGGTCCAAGCCTGACTCAGAAGAGTATCTTCCCCTCTTCTAACAACTGTAAGCCAAATCATACAATGTCTTCCCCAATCTGTTCTGAATTCTGTCTTCTATCATGATGACAAAAGGCCACAGGAGGAAATTTGTGGCACCTTACTTGACCAGCAGTTTGGGTTTTTTTGAGCGCGGGTGGGGGGGGGGGGTGTGTGTGCACACATCCTGTGATATTCCAAGATTTACAGCATTATTGTTATGCTTTGAAGTTGTTAGGTTACCTTTTATACATGAACAAGGCTGGTTTTCACCCATGAAATAGCTGATACAAGGTACAAAGAATAAGGAAGTCTTGATACAAATATATGAGCATTTAAAACTATTCTGCCTTAAGGAGATGGGAAGAGGGTACACACCTGAAAGTTTTTCTATCCTGAATTCACTTCAAATTTTGTTTTATATATGGATATAAAAAGATCCCCAAACATCCCTTTGACCATTAAGTAAAACTCCAGAATTCCTCCTACTCTGGGAGCAAGAAGCAATTTTACCTCCTGACTCTATTGCATATACTCTAGTCCTTCATAAAAGGACAAATGAAGAATGTATATATTTCCCCACTTAGGAGATTACTTACTGCCTGACCTTACCCACTCTGATTCTGGCCTAAGTCTGGTCACTCACCTCTCTCCTCTCTTCCCTTCACTTTATGCTGCCCATTCTTTATAAACAGCCTGATCTCAACAAACACACTTAGTAAGCATCAGTGAATCCTCCTCCTGGGCCAATGGGAGTCACTGCACTGATAGGGAGTTGGGGGGAGACTCCAGACTCACACCTCAGGGAGTGGGGAGGACTCTGGGCCAGCACAAGCCTGCAGCACCACGGCCCAGGAGACCACCTGTTTGGGACACTGCTTACATACAGCAAGGGAGAGCAAATACATAAATACAGTAAGGATAATGGGAGCCAGGATTCTCAACTGTAGGAGATGGTGGCGCCTGGGTGGCTCAGTTGGTTGAGAGTATGACTTTGGCTCAGATCATGATCTCACGGTTTGTGGGTTCAAGCCTGCATCAGACTCGCTGCTGTCAGCCCAGAACCTGCTTCGGAACCTCTGTCTCCCTCCCTCTCTCTGCCCCTCCCCGACTATTAAATTAAAAACATTAAAACAAAAAACTGTCGGAGATGGAAGGCATAAATACGGAAAGGAGAAAGGCTAGAATAGACTATGTGGTACTGAATTAGGACTGAAAGTATCGGCATGAGCTCATGGTCTTCACCTATAAATGTGTGGGGTTGTGTGTGTGCATATACATATACACACCTCTTAGTTCTGTCCACTGAAAGGTCCTGCAAGCAACCACTACCCAAGGACAATGAGCAAAACAAAAGCACAAATTTTCTATTCTAAATACCACTGGCAAAATGGCTGATTCTAGGGCTAGGGCAAGGCAAGTACAACATGAGCTGGAACATCTTGTGTGTCATAAAGAAAGGAAGTGCTCAGAAAATGAGTGGGTAGAGCAACCAGTTATGACCCAATGACTAACCCCAATGGCCAACCCAGGACAAGTTAAACACCAACGTAAATAATAATGCTAATGATAGTAATGAATTGTAACCTACTGAGTAAAACAGGAATATGTGAGTCCATAAAGAATAAAATAAACAAGGGGCACCGGGTGGCTCAGTCAGTTAAGCATCCGACTTCGGCTCAGGTCATGATCTCACAGTCTGTGAGTTCGAGCCCTGCATCAGGCTCTGTGCTGACAACTTAGAGCCTGGAGCCTGCTTCAGATTCTGTGTCTCCCTCTCTTTCTACCGCTCCCCCGCTCATCCTCCCTCTCTCAACAATAAATAAACATTAAAAAAAAGTTAAGAATAAAATAAATGAATAAACCAATGGGAGAGAATGGAATACTCTACCTTATGGCAGAAGGTCAACAAACAAATGTAGGAAGAATAACAATTAGAAAACTCGTTTGGCAGTATCTGGTTTTTGTTTGTTTTGTTACTTTCTATAATTTATTTATTTTTTATAATTTACATCCAAATTAGTTAGCACATGGTGCAACAATGATTTCAAGAGTAGATTCCTTAAGCCCCTTACCCATTTAGCCCATCCTCCCCCCCCCCCACAACCCCTCCAGCAACCCTCTGTTTATTCTCTGTATTTAAGAGTCTCTTAATGTTTTATGCCCCTCCATGCTTTTATATTATTTTTGCTTCCCTTAAAACTAGTGGGTAAAAGTTTGATAATAGGATATTTATAGTTTCAAAATCTCTCTCCAAAAATACTTCTTAGTAAGTACAAAATTTGTTAACTTTACAGCAGGAAAACCTGGCAAACAATCTTAAACAAGAGAGAAATGTAAATTTTTTTTTAAAGTTAATCTTAAAAAAAAAAGTTTAGGACCAATCAAAATTGTGAGCCACCAAATATGATGCACTGAGAACTCACAAATGCTTCCAGTAGGATCTCTGACAAAATTGTATAACCTGAATCTAATTGTGAGGAAACAGCAGATAAATCCAAACGACAGACATTCCACAAAATAAATGATAGGTACTCTTAAAAAATGTCAAGGTCATAAAAGACACAATTCCAGACTGAAGTAGACTAAAGAGACATGACTGAGTCCTGAACCAGAAAGGAAAGGTGGCAAAGAAAAAACATGATTGCTGTTGTTGGTTTTGCTCTAAAGGACCTTCTTAAGACAATGGCAGCATTTGAACAGAGTATATGGGCTTGACAGTGTTACATCAATATTCTTTGCCAGACTTTGACAAGCATGCTATGGTTAGGCAGGAGATTGGAATTTTTAGGAAAGGCATGTAGACATACTAAGGGGTAATGAGGCATCCCCTCATGTCTACAACTTTCAGGGAAAGTGAGAACAACAAAGCAAATAAAGTATAATGTTAGTAGCTGTGGATTCTGGCTGAATGTACAGGAATTCCTGATACTATTTTTGTAATTTTTCTATACATCTAAAATTATTTCAAAACAAAAAGTTAAAAAACGTAAAAAATTATGACAAGAGACATATGAAGCAAATACAATGTGTGGACCTTATTTACATTCCGATTCAAACAAACTATTAAAAAAAGTGACTACAAGGAGGGGCACTGGGTGGCTCCATCAGTTAAACACTAGACTCTTTTGGGGGGGGGGGGCATTTTATTTATTTTGAGAGAGACAGATACAACGCAAGTAGGGGAGGAGCAGAGAGAGGCAGAGAGAGCGAATCCCAAGCAGGTCCTGACCTGGGGCTCATACTCACGAAACTGTGAGACCATGACCTGAGCCAAAACCAAGAGTAAGATGCTTAACTGACTAAGCCACCCAGGCACCCTAAACATCTGACTCTGGATTTCGGCTCAGGTCATGATCTCACAGTTTGTGAGATCAAGCCCCACTCTGGGCGCAGTGCATAGCCCCAGAGCCTGCTTGGGATTCTCTCTGCCCCTCCCCCACCTGCACACACACACACTCTTTGTCTCTCAAAATAAATGAACTTTAAAAAAAAATTTCAAATTTGGGGTGCCTGAGTGGCTCAGTCGGTTGAGCGTCCAACTTCAGCTCAGGTCGTGATCTCACAGCATGAGTTCGAGTCCCACGTCAGGCTCTGTGCTGACAGCTCAGAGCCTGAAGCCTGCTTCAGATTCTGTCTCCGTCTCTCTTTGCCCCTCCCCTGCTTGCACTTGCTCTCTCTCTCTAATATAAATAAACATTAAAAAAAAAAAAAAAAAAAAACTTTGGGGGCACCTGGGTGGCTCAATCGGTTAAGTGTCTGATTTCAGCTCAGGTCATGATCTCATGGTTTGTGAGTTCGAGTCCTGCGTCAGACTTTGTGCTGTCAGTTCAGAGCCTGGAGCCTGCTTCGGATTCTGTGTCTCCCTGTGTCTCTCTGCCCCTCCCCCGTTCACACGGTCTCTGTCTCTCAAAAAATGAATAAACATTTAAAAAAATGTTTTTAATTAAAAAAAAACCTTTTAATTAAAAAATTTAAATAAATAAATAAATAAATATTCATGGCAAGAAACTAAACCCACTGTTCTACTGGTGGCTCAAGGTCCACAACAACATAAACTCACACTGTCAGATGGTGTTTGCAAGATGAGGGTGTGTTAGCACTGTGCTCATTAGCTTCTGTCCTCCTTAATCAGGAACAGGCATCTATCTTTGAATAGGGCCCCTGGGTGATATGTCTCAGGTATGACCACTACATGCCTAGACTTCAATCAGATCAAATCTGATTTTGTAAAATCACCATTTGGCAGGATTATTTATACGACAGGATGTGCAAAAGGAAACATATAGAATAAACGGTCTCAAAGACACATATTTCACAGATCCTTATAATTTATTATCTATGCAGGCTTTCTTTCCAAAAAGAATTAATCTAGCTCCACACTGAACATTTAATAGATAAAGTTAAGACAGATGACTCAGTAAAAATGCGTCAGCAGCATATGAAGGACTTTACTGCCAACATTTCTTCCAGGTAGAATTATTTCCTTACTATCTGCTCCTCAGAAATCCAATGACCGACCATTTGATCTGACTGCCCATTTTTTCTTGCCAATATTACCAGGTCTCTCCTAAACTTCTAGTCAATCTCTTCTAACTATTTATCAATGAATTACACAAATGGTTTGAGCTGTTAGTTGCAGGCTGTATTTTCATCCTTACCAACATCTGGTTTGTCCACAAGAGAACTTACCTGGATAAACAATATAATAGGAATACCTGATCCATTGGAAGCTGACACCCCAGGATATTGTCCCAACTAACACAACCCCATGCATCACTATTAAATTTTCCTCCATCAATTTTCCATCAAGGATGGAAAAAAAATTATGAGCCACTATGGACCTGGGGCCACTAATACTTATAGCAACTGTCATTATTGCCTCACATCCTCATCCTCATTTTCTAAAGGACAATGATTTTCCTAACTGTCACACACAATGAGTGTCAAATATTTGCCTTTCTACTTGTAATTCTTTATGGCTTAGTTTAAGACTGTTTTAACTGTGTTTGAAAATGGGAGATGATCTACAAGATGACTAAAATTTAATATTTATACTTCTGATTTCCATCTCTTTCTAGACCTCTGTCTCCATGTTCCTGGAAAAAGACCAGGAATTCGATAATCTTGACTTCTAGAAAGTACACTGTGAAGCTGCTGACACCACGCATAAAAGCAAACTTTTTCTGTAAAAAGCCAGAGTGAATCGTTTAGGCTTCACAGGCCATGGGGGACTCTGCTGTAACTATGCCAACCCTGCCAAAGTGGTGCAAAAACAGCCACAGACGATGGATAACCAGTGAGTATGGCTGTTTTCCAATAAAACTTTATTTACAAAAACTGGCAGCAGGCCAGATTTGGCCCGCAGACTGCTGTTGACTGACCTCCGATAGACAAATGCAATGTGGCTGAGAAGTCTACAGAGCACCGCAACCAAGCTGACTGGTGTGAGCCAAAGTGTTAAGAGAGGAAAGCAGAGACGTGTCTGGGGAACAGAGAAGCATTCACTTTGCCAAAGGTGGATATAAAACCTGGCGTAAGATTATTACGTAGAATTTCGAATGCCAGGTTAGGAAGGATGCAGCGTACTCAACAGGGGCTGTGACTCAATCAGTCATGTTTTATAGAAAAGGGGTCTCCACAGGACTGTGCGGGATTGACGTCGGAGAAGGTACAGCAAGAAGAGAGACCACAGAATTAGAAGACTGCTGCTGAGGAGCATGTTCCCACACTTCCATGTAAAATAAAACTTCCACCAACTCTTCCTCACCCTTCATTTATTCCTCCCCCAGGATTCTGACAGGCTCGTCTGACAGACACAACCTACGCGCTGGGGAATGGAGTCACACTGTGGCAACAGTGAAGACAGGCAAACCCCTTCCCTCAGACCTCTCCCCATCCCGCACCCCCCATGCTTGAGGTCACCGAGCGCTCCATGTCAGTGGCTCCCGAATCTCCATCCTCTGACTACAACTCTCCCCTGAGCTCCAGATGGTCTCCCCGGCTGCCTCCTAGCACTCCACAGGCACCTGAGTCTCCACTCCTGCCGACCTCCCTGCAGGCTCTGTTCCCGCCCTCCTACACCACGTGCAGTCAATCAGTGATCACACTGTCCCCAGATCTCAGCTCCACTTGCTCCATTACAGCTGCACACATTAGCCTTCACTGCCCCTTCACCAGACGCGCCTACGAACTGGTCCCCCTCCCCCATCCAGACTCTGTGCACCTGCCAGGGCAGCGAGAGGCAGGGAAGAAACCAGTTTGGGGACAGGACAGAAATTCTGTTTTAGAGATGCCTTCCTGAGGTAACAATGATGAAACTGGTCCTACGCCCAGGAGCTTACAATCTAGTCAGAGGAGGAGAAGCAAACATTCACTAATCAGAGGAGAAGTGTATGATAAAAGGAATATAGGTCCTTCAACTCCAAAAGGACATGATTATATCTTTGTCTTCAGAAGATACGCCTGGTGACAGTGTGAAAGATCAAGTGATGGTAGAAAAGAATGGGACTGGATTCATTTACTTAACCAATTCTTTCCCGTTGTTACTTAGTGAATACGAAACTCCTGCCAAATCCAATAGACACTTTCTTGTTTTAAAGGGTCCTGATCTGGGGTGCCTAGGTGGCTCAGTGGGTTCGGCTCAGGTCATGCTCTCACATTCATGAGTTTGAGCCCCGTGTCAGGCTCTGTGCTGACATCTCAGAGCCTGGAGCCTGCTTCAGAGTGTGTGTGTGTGTGTGTGTGTGTGTGTGTGTGTGTGTGTCTCTCTCTCTCTCTCTCTCTGCCCCTCCCTTGCTCATGGTCTGTCTGTCTCTCTCTCAAAAATAAACATTAAATTTTTTTAATAAATAAATAAATAATAAAGTGTCCCAACCTCTCCACTGCTTCTGACAAAAAACACCGACCCCACGGCCTTCACAGTCTCAGGGCCTGCCAACCATGGCACCAACCTTTTCTACTTCATCTTCCCCTTGACCCTTTTAAGTAAAAACCATGAAACACTAAGGACATTTGGGGGGGAAAACTGCCTACAAATGCACTATCCTAACGTAGCTGTTTTTGGTTGTTTTGCACAATCCCCTAGTTTTCTCTCTATACATACATTTTTTTTTTTTTTTTACAAAGTTGTAATCAGATGTGTATGTTTTATATTCTGTGTGGCCATTTCGGGCTGATCACTTGTTTCTGACATCCTGTAGTCCTCTCAGAGCAATAGGTTCATTGCTGTGTCCTATGAAGTGCTTTCTTTGCATACTCATTCGGGAAACTCACCCCTTCGCCTGGATTCAATTACTGTGTGCACACAGATGGCTTCTGTTAGCTGCATCTCTAATTCTGACCATCCAATTCATCAGTTATAGAGACTTATTACTGAAAGCATTTCAATACATAATGTTCACTGCTGTCCCCTCTCCTGTCAATCCTTCCACCTTCACTATTACTCAAGCCAAACACAGGTCTGGCCCCCAAAACCTATTCCTTCTTATTTGATGTCTACATAAAGGGACAACCCAGTAAAGCAAGTTCTCTCCCCTTCCCCCTAGTCCAGGAGCCAACACACTAGGAAACAAGTACAGTCTGATCCCTTTCCTTCCAGCAGGTGGGAGGGGAGGAACACAGGAAAAGGTTCTCCTCAGCACGTGCTGACTTGAGACAGGGAAAGGAAATGGCAACCACTAGCTCCTCCTGGTGGTAGGAAGAGCATGAGCACTGACCCCCGGATTCATGTAGGAGGACGCGGGGTTGCAAATGCCACTGGGCGCAAAGAACCTGGCTCCGACCCTGCTCTGTGGCTTCTTAGCCCAGTGCCCACAGACAACTTCAGTTCTGGCAGCAAGGCTGTTCCGAGCAACAGATGAGGTGAGGAGCGTGAAGTGCTCTTGACTCCCAGTCACTCTTCCCCCAGATATCTCCAAACAGTGTTCGCTGCCCAGCCCACAGTCAGAGCCTTGGTATGCATCCCAACCACTAAACCCAGAATTACAACATCTTCCTGCTTCCCTCCTTTCAACTTCTTCTCTGTAAAACTGTCCTACATGCAGCACTAATTAATAAGTCTCTCCCAGTCCCACTCGAGCTTTATTATCGGCCACTTTACCCCAAAGCTCTAATAATAGGCATTTCTGATTTTCCCTAAGTCAATATAGCAGCTGAACAAGAGTACGGACAGTAGTTCTAGAGTTATTAGGGAAGGTTGTGTGTTTAATGTTTGTTTTTTTGGGAGCTTTTTTGAAGAGAGTTGCAAGTAAGAAAGAGTTTGGTTTTTCTTCCTTCCTCTGGACCATCATAAATTACTGATCTTTCTTTCACTTAAACTGCTTAGAAGGGGGAAAAGGAATCAATAAGACAGGGCACTTGAGTAAACATGAACATATTAGTTAGCATTTTTCACAAAGTGATACTCTTATACCCCAAAGTATGGCAGCAATAAATTGTTTTCCATTCTCAAGCCTAGAAATGCTTTCAAATTATAGTAAAAAAAAAAAAAAAAAAAAAAAAAATTTGAATGTATTGCCAATTGGGCTCTGTCCTACTTGTTCTCCATTCTCCTTCCTGCCTAGTCTGTTGTGTGTCCGTGTGTGTATCTGTGTGTCAGGCCATGGGGGCTGTACTCCTGCCTCCATGATGTAGGAGACATTAACAGACAACCAGAGAACAGAGAAAGTTTGTGGGGGGCTCCTGTCCCAGCACCATTCTGCCTCAGCATTGTGATTCTGGCCTCCGTCCCCCTACAACTGGGGGGTGAGTAAGGGGATTCTGGTGACAGCCCCTCCTCACAGCTCAGTTCCTTTCACCCAGCTTCAGAAACACAGTCTCCTTCCAGCGGCCTCAGGAGGGGTAACACTACACCAAGCTGCTAATCACTGAAGGCCTCAAGATTCCTCCTGGGTTCCCTTAACCCTGACCACCCTTCTTCAAATACTCACTTTGTTAAATTATGTTGACAGCCTCATCTGAATGTGCCTTGACCTGACTGACAGAGGCTCCCTGCACCCAACATCGAATTATGGTATCTCCAGTTCGCTGTCATTTATGGTCCAGAAAGTCTAGTGCCTTCACACTATCTGCTTCTGCCTCAGCCTTCTCATGTATTGTTCCCAGTTTTGTGTAAAATATCCACCTGCCGTCTCCATCCATTCATTTAAAATATAGTTTGTAGTTCAACAACTCTACAAAGCTTTCCCAGATTTCTTCAACACTGTGATACTATACTAGCCTGGAAGGAGTTATGTCAACTTTTTCTTATTGGTAATCCAATAAGAGAACAATATTCTGTGTGTAATAAATACTAACTGGCTCTCACTTAGGTTAAGTGAAATCCATTCTTCCTTTCCAAGACAGTGATCAACCATCAGTGACTCAAAGAACCTGCCCTCTGGGACTGTGTCACCTTGCAATCACTGATGTGGTTATTAAAGACTTCTCAATCCTTCCAAGCTACAGAACAGTCTCAAAGAAGCAGAAGTGATAACAATAATGAGCACAAGACAACACCCCACCATCAGGTAATCAAAATTCTTCTTCTAAGATGCAGGAAGGAGAAAGAGGGAGAGGTAGCAAAACAAACCCCAAGTAGAAGAAAAAATAAAGATTGCGTTTTCTCTCCTTGAACTATGTAGGAGATACAGGCACATCACCAGAGGACTTGTTAATGGCCTCCTAAAAGAGGGAACAAGAATTACGAAACAAACTCCTGGTCTGTTGCTTGTCTTAGTCTAAAATGGAAAAGTAAACAAAATAATACTCCACAATCTTTGTTGTCTGATGTAAGGATAATTGGCTCTCAGCTACTTTAAACAAAGTTGCAATCACTCATTATGCAACAAATTCTCTAAATGACCTAAAATGTTTGGCTCGAAAAGAAGAGCATAAAACAGATGTAATATTAAAGACTCCAATTATGAATAATTCCTTGATAAGACCCCTCATCAGTGCCAACAATTAATTTACTAACATGAATTACAGTTATGAATTCAAATTTTGGCAAAAAATTAAAGTAAATATGGTGTGGTCTCAGCACGCTTTCCATTAAACATGTTCTTATTTACCAGGAAAAAAAGCAAAGGCCTATATGTCTTAAACCATCAGATGATTATGGCTGCATATGAAATAAGATCCAATTCGAAGTGTCTTAAATAATTCACGCATTCAGTCTTTGAATAAGAAATCTGGACTCTCTCTTACATTTCAATGCCAGAACGGACTTACACAAGGACCCTTAAATTGCTGACTAAAGAGAATGAGGTGCCATCACTGACCTACAGCAATCACGACACATTCCCCTATGACTGGCCCAAAGCATGTTAGCAAAAAAGAAAATATATTATCGTACAGGCAGGCACCAAGTGTAGCATCCAGAAAAACATCTGCACACATAGTTTCAGTCATGCTTCAAATTCAGAGATGAGTAAAGTTAAGGAGGGGTGGGGGCAGGGGCCCTAGGCTCAGATACCCTACATGGGCCAAGCAGAAACTGAACAAATGAGGCAGGCTGGGTGGGAACTGCACAGTTCTGAACAGTGTGTGGCCTCCAGTT
The DNA here is from genome assembly GCF_023721935.1 of Panthera uncia. NCBI lineage: Eukaryota > Metazoa > Chordata > Mammalia > Carnivora > Felidae > Panthera > Panthera uncia. The sequence goes on along the minus strand of NW_026059701.1, from coordinate 10,468 downwards.
CTCCACTTATTTTGCACTCTTATCTCAAATATCAGTGAAGTACAGTAGAGTTTAAGAATAAACAGATATTCGGGGCACCTGGGTGGCTCAGTCAGTTGAGCATCAGACTTCGGCTCAGGTCATGTCGTCATTCTCACAGTTCGTGAGTTCAAGCCCCGCATAGGGCTCTCTGTGGTCAGTACAGAGCCCACTTCAGATCTTCTGTCTCCCTCTCTCTCTGCCCCCCTCCTGTGCATGCACGCATTATCTATCTCTCTCAAAAACAAACATTTAAGAAAAAAAGAATAAAAAGATATTCTTTCTCTAACCTTTACACAAATAGGTAAGACTAGCTTCAGACTCAGAAATTATGACACATTAACCTGTTACCATGTACCCTTTACAGTGCCGTAAGCAACTTATTTCACTTTTTAAAATAAAATATTATGTGTTAGGTATCACCTGCCCTCATTTTTACAAGTGAGGGAAGTGAGCCTTAGAGAGGAAAGTAATTTCTCAAAAACCACATGACTTCTGGGTGGTGAAGCAGGGAACAGCACGACTACCAGGACCTGGAGCTCACTGAAGCTAAATACGACTCATGAAACGAGTGCTCTTGCCCAGGTTCTGTAGTCACTTGAGAAGGAGGCTCCTGGTTAACAAATATGGCTCAGTGACCAGCTAGTTCCTTACAAAGCAACCATTTTCACCGGACTTTTCTCAGCCGTGTCCACTCCATTTCTACACAGAAAATATTTTAAAAGGCAGCAGCAATGCTTAGGGCTTAACCACTTCGGTAGTGGGTGAGAATTCATTGGTAGCATGATTGCAGGAATCTTCAGATCTTAAAAATGCCTCCCAAACTCTACAGTGAATGCTGGTCCCTGACATGGAAGCTTGAATTTGTGAGTGTGGGTGCACCAGTATAAACACATCATTTACCTACCTCTGTGTGAAAGACCTACTATTCACAAACTGTCAGATAAGAAAATCCCTGCCCCAGATAAGATAGGGTCATAAAGAGCAACGGGGCGCCTGGGTGGCTCAGTCGGTTAAGTGTCCGACTTTGGCTCAGGTCATGATCTTGCGGTTCACAGGTTCGAGCCCCACATCAGGCCCTGTGCTGACAGCTCAGAGCCTGGAGCCTGCTTCGGATTCTGTGTCTCCCTCTCTCACTGCCCCCTCCCACTCGCACTCGGTCTTTCTCTCCCAAAAATAAACATTAAAAATAATAATAATAAAGAGCAGCATCTATGGAGTCTACTCATACTAGTCCATTTCATCCTAATCCAGAAATCTGAAACCATTATTAACCTACTCTTCAACAACTTTTCCTGTTATCTCCTTTACACCTCTCTCTTATACACCATACGCTCCAGTCTTATTTATTAACGGATCCTCAGCACTTGGCACCTGGTATGAAGGTGCACAATAAACATTTGTTGAATGAACAGCAAACATGATATTGTTTATGCAGTGATATGTTAGACTCATAAGATATTCCAATATATAAAGCACATTGATAAGAGTGAATTACTCAATTTCTCTTCCACAGCTGTACTCAGCTTTAGCATATGAGTTTTATAAGACAAATAAAAGGTCAATCTGTAATTGGCAAAAGCATCTTCCAAATTACACCAATCTAACAGAACTACGTAGGTTGGATTAGATCAACTACCTCTCCCAACACATTCCATTCTACATTTACTCATCATTCTCTTCCACACTTCAGTAAGTGTTGGAAAAAATAGAACATTCCCATCAAGCAGAAACTCCAGGCTAAGTATCATGTTAGATAATCAGATCCATGTCTTACCAGCATTCATATCTTTAAACTTCTGCTTTAGCTCAGTAGGAGTGAAACGATACTGATCAAGACCATCATTCCAGCGAATTCGGTCCAAGACTTGAAGATCTCCTCCAATCAGCCAATCTCCTTGTTCCATAACCATCTAATGGGAAGAAAAAAAATTTTTTTTAAAGAAAACAAGATCAAAATAAGGAAGAACATTTCCCTCACATGAGCTACATATAGTTGTAAACTAATCTTAAGGCCAATGATAAACATGTTTGGCTTATCAACTGAACGGGGATTAGAGACACATTAAAATTAGAATGTATTTGGGGCACCTGGATGGCTCAGTCAGTTGAGCGTCTGACTCTTGATTTCAGCTCAGGTCGTGATCTCATCATTATGAGACTAAGCCCCACATCGGGCTCCATGCTGAGCATGGACCCTTCTTGGGATTCTCTCATTCTCGCGCACTCTCTCTCTCTCTCCCTCCCTCCCTCTTCCCCGCTCATGCTCACTCACTCTCTCAAATAAAATTAAAAAACAAAACAAACAAAAATTAGAATACATTTTATAATTTCTCAGAGGTCTTGTGACACAACTAGGATATTTACATAGGAAAGGCAAACAACATCAAAGTAATTATGACTTGTTACGTAACAAAACATTGCCTTCATTGTTGTTGTATGCTGTTGTAAAGAAACCTTTGTAACCCTGAGTGAGCCCACCCCTCCTCTGTGTTCTCCAATCCTAAACTTTTGACTATTTAAAGCAATGCTGATGGAGCTGGACGCAAATTCATACCCTCGGATCTCCACATCACCTCTAATTTCTCACAACTTCACTCATGTTCCTTCCCTGCATCTGAGAGTAGGGATGTGACCTCTGGGACCTGTCCACTTCCACAGCACAGCTGAAACTCACCCTTCCCTCCCTGGCTTCAGCTTAGGTACTAATAATATACCCAGACCACTGCAGTCCCTTCCTACGGGGTCTATAAAGTCCCTCCCCATCCATAAAACCCTTCATTCGATAAGTATTTACCAAGTAACTGGTACATGCCAGGGCCTTTGCTGGGCACCGGGAAATGCAGCAGAAAATGGGAGAAAGATCTAAGAGACCTTACGTTCCAGTGGGACACTGAACAGAAACCAGACAGGTAGTGGCTAGTGACGAGTGTCACAGAGAAAATAACTGGGGCAATGGAACACAGTGCCCAGGGAGCAGAGTGAATGACATGTAAGAGCAAGGGGTCAGTAAAGGTCTCTCTGAGGAGGGCGGCACTGAACCCGAGATGACTAAAAGGAACCAGCCACGGAGGTAAAGTATTTCGGGCAGAGGAAGAACAAGTAAAAAGTGCTGGAGCAGAAACAAAAGCCTGGAGCATCTGTCCTTGAGAAGCAGCCCAGGGCCAGGAAAGTCAGAGCAGGGATAGGAGTAGGGGGAGGGAGGGGGAGGGAGGGGGAGGGAGGGGGAGGGAGGGAGAGAGAGAGAGAGAGAGAGACAGACAGACAGACAAACAGACAGGCCATGAGTTAGAAGGTCAGGGCCGGACCTCGTCGGGACTTGGGTTTTATTCTATTTACAACAAGCAGCCCCTGGAGAGTTTCAGAGGATAGAGTGCTATGCTCAGATTTATATTTTTGAAGGCTCACTCCGGCTGCTCCAAGAACAGAAAGGCAGTGGGCATAAGGAAGCGGGATTCCAGCCAGAGCACAGCGGATGGTGTAGGCTGGAGACCTGGAGAGCTCGGACAGTACCAGTGCAAGTGGTGGTGGGATGGGGATACCCTGCACAAGACCACCAAGCCAAGCTTCTTAAAGTGCCACTTTGTTTGTGACTGTCTCATGCTCCCAGGCTGCCTGTGACCTCCACTCCTAGCAAGGCAGAGCAGCACAAAGGACCCACGACAGACTCTAATCCTGACTCCTAACTGGTGCCTCTGCAGGTCTGGGCAAGCCAAACCCAAAAGAAGACTCCTCAAGTTAAAGAAAACTGGTCTACCTCCAAGGATCATTGTAAGGACCAAACGACAGAAAAGCAGTTTGAAAAGCATAAAGCATAAATATATGTAAACCATGTGATGACTGAACATTTTAACATCTCAGGGTAGAATGCTAAGCCTTCTCTCTTCCCAAGGTCCTCTCTCCCGCTTAATAACCAGCCATTTCTCAAACACATGGAGTCTTTGCTCCTCCTGATCCCTAAAACTGGAATTGTGTTTCTCACCGTTCCTTATCGAAATCCTGCTGGTTCCTCAAGGTTGCATCCTAACAAGTTGTGCAGATTACTCTAAATAGAAGTGGCATATACATCAGTAATTACTCTCTGCTATAGATTATGGAAGATGGCTCTGAAGCCCCAAAGTCCTTAATTCATTTTTTTTTTTTTAATTTTTAATGTTTACTTTTATTTTTGACAGAGAGAGAGAGGGGGAGGGAGAGAGAGAGGGGGAGGGAGAGAGAGAGAGACAGAGAGAACGTGAGTGGGGGAAGGGCAAAAGAGAGGGAGACACAGAATCTGAAGCAGGCTCCAGGCTCTGAGCTGTCAGCACAGAGCCTAATTCAGAGCTTGAACTCATGAACCAAGAGATCACGACCTGAAGTTGGACACTTAACCGACTGAGCCACCCAGGCCCCCCGCAAAGTCTTTAATTCAAATCAGACCCTCATTCCACTTATTAGCTCTATAATTTTGGTCAAGACATCTATCCCCTGTAGGTCTCAATTTCTCCCTGTGTAGGATAGAAATGCCACCCATCCTATAGGTTTGCTATGCGGTTTGGAAGAATTTACATAAGCATGTTTTGTAAACCATTAATAACTGTAGAATTATGGAGTACCTGAGTGGCTCAGTCGGTTGAGCTTCTGACTTCGGCTCAGGTCATGATCTCACAGCTCCTCAGTTTGAGCCCCGGGTTGGGCTCTGTGCTGACAGCTCAGAGCCTGGAGCCTGCTTCGGATTCTGTGTCTCCCTCTCTCTCTGCCCCTCCCTCACTTAGAGCCTGGAGTCTCTCTCTCTCTCTCTCTCTGCCCCCACCCCAACCCTGTTCATGCACTGTCTCTCTCTCTCTCTCTCTCTCCCTCAAATAAACATTAAAAAAAATTTTTTTTTAATAACAGCAGAATTTTAACTTTGAAGAAACATCTGACACCATCACTAGTTCAAATTCCTTATTTTCTAAAACAATATATCTCCCTATTTTAAAAAGTTTATCACTTCTTATCCTTCATGGGATGAGATTTAGGACATTGTCAGGATCTAAACAGACGTCATAAAAAACTTTCTAGATAAAGCTACTAAAATTTCACTTAATTTCTTTTAAAGCTCATAGTGTACTTTCAAACAACTGACAGGAATTTTACTTCAATAACATTTCACACATAATACATAAAATACACGAGGCCCTCTGGAAAGACTAAGTGGATTTCACTATTTTCATATCAGAAACAACGTTCGACTGGAAGTCCAGACTAGATAAAATCACCCTGCCACGGGCTCCCATAGCACCCTGTCTTCAGAGCCGACCTGTAAGCACATGATGTCTGCTCCACCACCAGCCAGTAAGCTCCAAGCTTATAAAGAACGTGCCTGCTGTGTACATCAGCCATATATCCCCAGAACTGGCACCAAGCTCAGTGCCTGATGCAAAAAAGATTTACTGAACAATTATTTATCTGCATCAAAATGACAAGATCATGGTTCATCACACTAATCTAAGATCCAGTGTCCTTTCTGCAAAATAATCTTTTTTTGAGAGAGAGAGCACCCGCATGCACAAACAGGGGAGGAGCAGAGGGAGAAGGTGAGAGAATCTGAGGCAGTCTCCACGCCCAGCGTGGATTTGATCTCACAACTGTGAGATCGTGACCTGAGCCGAAATCAAGAATCAGACGCTTAATTGACTAAGCCATCCAGGCGCCCCCCCATTCCGCAAAATATGAACAATTCCAACAGAAGAGTCAACATACGGGTGATGCCCGCACTGCAGCACAAACACTATTGGCAAATCAAGATACAAGGCAGCAAGGTTTGCTCAGGACCTTGATGTAGGGATGGTTCTTGCACGTTGTTCCCCATTGTCTGGCACAGCGCTCCTCCTTCCTGTGCTCAAAAAACTCTGGGTTGCGAAGAATAGCCACACGGCAGCCCTCATACATCAGAGCAAATGCGGTGCAGCCGTCCAGCCTCTCTCTGTCTTCATGAGTAGCCGGCAGAACTATAGGTACTGACAAGTTAATGACACCCCCTGCAGGACACAAGAGAACATGAAGCACACAGCTTGGATTACTCAACAGGCCATATATCCACCTTCCACTTCAGGGGATGCTCTTCAAATAATACAAGATTTATGGGTCAGTGACAGTACCTGGCACAGAAAATCAGGAGAGAGAACAACCCCCCCACCGCAAACAGGTTAAAAAAAAAAAAAAAAAAAAAACCAGCAAAACATTAAGAGTGTCAACACCATGAAGCAATGTACTTCCCACACTTCCCACAACAATTCATGAAACTGTCTTTGGGAAGAAAAAAAGTGGTATAAAATCACAGACATAGAAGAAACAGTTTAACAAGGAAGAGTCAACTGGTTAAGCCTGGTGTCATCAAAATATACTGAGCACCTCCAATACATGAATAAGACAAAAAAATGTTTTCAGGGCCTTTCTAGGAAAATGTAAATCCGTTCTGATAACTATACTTTGAGTGGCAAGTATACTTGAGTCTGCTGGGGATACTTGGGTTTCCTTGAGAGAGGAAGACAAAAACACCCAAAAGGTTTTTTGATTTCTTTGTTTTTAATCAGAATTAGACCAATATTAGTGATTACTGGCCAAGAAACAAAGGAAGCAAGTGTGTCTATTTCAATCCAAATATGTTGTCTGTGAGACAATAAGCACATCCTCAGTTTCCAACCTTTCAAGTTCTAAAAGTTTTTTTTTTTTTTTTTTTCCTACTCATCATGCCCAGGTTAGAAAAATAAAATGCACTCTCAAATTCATATGTGGATCTTATTTACATACCAGATAAAAGCATACTTTCTTGGAAATCATGGCTTGCCTTCCTTGGACAAAAGAGGTCAACAAAAATCAGTGATAACTGCTTGGCTGATTTAAAGTTACCACCACTAGGTACAGTTTAAAGGGGAAAATTAATAGGTAGATTTGCAGCAAACACAAGGCTAAATCATTCCGAAGGAGGCAGTCCACAAAGATTCTGCCATTGGTTCCAAAGAAGAAAAATCAAAAAGCAATATTTAACACTTAAATTTTTGTGATACAAGTTTCTTGAGAAGAATGACTAGGAGTTACAATTTCTGGTATCAATTTCATTCCTTAGTTAAAAGTCGTAACACAGAAAAACGTGCTGGCTATTTTATAGGCTTAGTGACATTTAAAAATATTTTATTTAATGTAACAAATTAATCTTACCAACAGTATACAAAGTTCTGGGTAGCTGAATTGTCAGTAAAATATATTAAACATCAATGCCTTTGACAAATTTTTTTTTTTTTTTTTTAGTGCTTTAAAAGAAGAAGAAGAACCATCACTTTAACCATCTATTTCAGGACTTCTTTGTTTTGTTTTTAAGATTTTATTTTAAGGAAACTCTACACCCAACTTGGGGCTCAAACTCACAACCCTGAGATTAAGAGTTACATGCTCCACCAACTGAGAGGCAGCCAGGTGCCCCTATTTCAGGACTCCTTAACTTGGCCTTGCTGATTCCTTATTAGAACACTCAAGCAAGCAGGGGCACCCAGGTGGCTCCATCGGTTGGGCTTCCGACTTCAGCCCAGGTCATGATCTAACGGTCCATGGGTTCAAGCCCCACGTCGGGCTGTGTGCTGACAGCTCAGAGCCTGGAGCCTGCTTTGAATTGTGTCTCCCTCTCTCTCTCTGCCCCTTCCCTACTCACACTCTGTCTCTCTCTGTCTATCAAAAATAAATAAACATTGAAAAAAAATTTAAAAAAAAACACGCAAGCATGGATTTCAGGACAGCAAAATTCAGGATATATGTGCACTTTTTCAGAGAAAGGCTTTCCATGATGATCAGGTGGATACAGCAGAGGGAAATTCTATTTGTTTCTTAAATCCATTTTCAGCCCTTATGCCCAGGGAAACCTGCATATATAAACCTGCATTATCTCCCTCTGCAATAAATCACAATCCAGAAAACAAAACAAAACAAAAAGATCTCACAGTTCACTTCAAACATTCAGTACCGCTATAACTTGGTCTTAAAATACTATCTTCCAGGGCGCTTGGGTGGCTCAGTTGGTTAAGCATCCGACTTCAGGTCATGATCTCATGGTTCGTGGGTTCGAGCCCCGGGATGGGCTCTGTGCTGACAGCTCAGAGCCTGGAGCCTGCTTTGGATTCTGTGTCTCCCTCTCTCTCTGCCCCTCCCCCACTTGCGCTCGCTCTCAAAAATAAATAAAACACTTAAAATGCTACCTCCATTAAAGACATCACCACTACTTTTTAGAGGCAGTGATGAATTGCTGCCCCTGTGTAATTTCTCTTCCATACTCAATGTACAATTGAACGCAGAAGCTCTTACCATCCAGAAGACAATCAAAATGAAGGCACTGCAAGTACTCCCTCTCTCTCATAAAGCCATTCAGGGGGGTTGCCCAACCTTCTGCCAGAACCTGTACCCACTGCATATCCACCTAGTAAATGAGACAGTAAAGGAAAATGCTCTACTTCATATACTTATGAACAAAAGCAGTAATAACCTTTAAGAGTTTAATTTGGAAAGCAATGGAAAGAAACACCTCAAGAATGATTATAGATTATACAAATCTAATAAAGATTAAGGGCACTAGGAAAATGTGCATCTCTCCTAATAAATGTGCATAACATTAGTCTTCAAAGCATTTCTAATAAGGATGGCATCTCCTACACTAGTGGCTCTCAAACTTTAATATGCTAGAAGAAACCCTGGGAAGGCCTTTATTAAAACAGAGATTGTTCCACCTCCACAGATTCTACTTCAATCGCTTTGCTGTGGGGCCCAAGAATTTGTATTTTTAATAGGTTCCCAGAAAATGCTAAATGATAGTCTGCAAGTTATACTGTGACAACTAATGCCTTAAACTAAAACAAACTTTACATAAAAATACTTACCAGAACAAGTGCCTGACCAATGACAGGGCGCCCTTTATTTTATAAAGATTATGTTACGTCTTGACTTTTAAGATTTCTAACCTATCCTACCAGAACGTTAAGGAATTGATGGACTACATACCATTAACAGAAGCTGGATATGCTCATTTTTTAACTGTGCGTGTGTGCAGCAGTGGCTCTCAAATGAGAAAAGATAAAGCACCTGGCCAACTGGGTGCAGTAAAATGTAGCTTACCATTTATTCCCAAAGTATGTGGGCCAATGTATTCCCCTCCTGTAAGTCACAGGAAAAATTATATACACAGACCAAATTGTTTCACTTACTTTCAAGTTTTCCTCTTACCAATTATTTCTAAACGTTGGACAGTGGCCACTATTTGTCTCTACTGGAATTCAATTCTAGATGGTATGTGTTATGGACTGAATGTCTGTGTCCCCCCTCAAATTCATATGTTGAAGCCCCAATCCCCAATGTGACTGTATTTGGAGATGTGGCCTATGAGGAGGTGACAAGGTTAAATGAGATCATAAGGGTGGGGCCCTAATCCAACAGGTCTGGTACCCTCACAGGAAGAGGGACACCAGAGCTCACAGCTATCAGCAAGCCAGAAAGAGTCTCACCAAGAACCAAATCAGCCAGCACCTTGATCTTACACTTTTCAATCTCCAGATCCACAAGAGGGGCAATTTTTGCTGTTTAATCCATCTAGTCTACGGTATTTGCTCTGGCCCCCCAAGTTAATACACTATCCGACTTAAGATGGATTTTTTAGTTAATTACTTTTCATAACTGCCGTGCAAAGAACAAGCCACTACATTAAAAGAGCTACTGTGTTGTAGAGCTCTGCTGACCTGGATTCACAATCATTCATCCTCATTCTGTGTGTATATATGTATGTTCACTCCATGCAAAGTATGTCAATGACAACATCTGTTCCTTTGCAACGGCCACCTTCCTACGTGGCTCTGTTCTCCGGCTCTCCCTCTCTGCTCCCTCAGAATGTCCTGGCTTCTGGTCAGAGACCCAATCCCATAAAGCACATCAAATAATCTACTGCTAATCAGGGATTTGAATAAACTTAAAGAGGCCTTCTCTAAGCCCAGAAATTTGTTGGTGCTTAAAGATTTGGTGCTTCCCTGGGTGTTCTGGATTTTTAGTAACTAAATGAAAGGCTGGGAAATTCAACTTCTGGTCCAGCTTCTTATTCATCTCTCAATTTTAAAAGTACATCTAAAGGATATAATTTAAAATTCTCTAATATTTGAAAATGATAAATTATAGTTTCCAATGTTGTTGTATCTAGTTTACCTCAGTAGGTTTTTTTTGGCGGGGAGAACACTTAATGAGAGCTAAAACATGCACATAATGACTCTTACCAAAATAAGAGATTCAAGGTTTTGGCAGAGGATTATGAAACATGTTTGGAGGGAAAAACTGTTCATTTTAATTACTATATAGTACTTTGAAGCTTTAAGAACTCATTCCTTCTGATAAACCTAAAACTTTTACACAATCTTTGATCTTTGCTATTTCAAAATAGATAAATCTTATGACATTAAATACA
>NW_026059700.1:0-39080 GCF_023721935.1 Panthera uncia | reverse complement strand
TATGTACATGTATTTATAAATATTTTTGACTTAAGAAACAAGTAAATGTATATGCATATATATGTACGATTTTAAAAACCACTACCTGCCATTTATATATAGTTTAAAACCTAATCTATTGCAAGTCAGGGTAGCGGTTGAACCTTCGAGGGAAGAAACTGGAAGGGGCTTCTGGGATAATGATAATTTTTTTTCCCAGTTTTACTGAGTATAATTGACAAATAAAATGGTATATATTTAAAGCATTCAACATGATTTGATATACATATATACTACCAAATACTGACCACAACCAAGTTAATGGACACATCTATCACCTCGGAGTGTGTGTGTGATGAAAACAATTAAGATATACTCTCATCAAATTTCATATATACAGTATAGTATTATCAACTATAGTCACTGAGCTGTATATTCCAAATTCAGAGCTTGTAAGGTACACACTCTTCTTTGTTACACTTGAATAGGTTTTTAAAAAGCTACTGGATTTCAATTACATGAATACTTACATAAACTGGTACTGAGAAACCCTACAGCCAAGTGACTACTACCGAAGATGCTAGGTAAGAATAATAGCAAGGGTTGGTTGTGACCACACAGCCATGCTGCATCCAAAACCAGCTCCGAAGCTCTGATGCATTCACAGTAGTGCTTGTTTAAAAACAAAATTAGTTTAACACCCAGAAACATGGAACTTTAGAAGCTAAAGTAATTTTAAAAACCATTTTAGCCATGTAAGAGATCATCATTCTCACTAACATTTGAAGAAATGAGCGCCCAAAGGTTAAGTGACTTATCAAGAAAGTGCAGAGGAAACCCAGTCTAGAAATCTGTTCTCAGCTCCTGGGCACTTGAGTGGCTCAGCTGGTTGAGTGTCTGACTCCTGGTTTTGGCTCAGGTCACGATCTCACAGTTGTGGATTGATCAAGACCTGCGTCGAGCTCCATGCTGGGTGTGGAGGTGCTTGGGATTCTTTCTGCCCCCTCCCTCTGCCTGTCTCCCACATGCACACGCACACACACATGCACACACTCTCTCATAAACAAACAAACAAACAAACAAGAAAAAGAAAAAGGGAAAGAAAAAAGAAATCTGGCCTCGGCTCCCTTTCAGTGTTAGGCTCCACTACTTAATGATTTACAAAACCATTTCTGCTCTATCTGAAAATAAGATAAAAATGATGACCACCCACACATCATTGTCCTTTGATCTCTAAATACTTTGATACCAAGACATATTTTTATTGAAACAGTTTAGAAAGTGCAATAGCACAAGGACAATCCCAGACCCCGTACCTGAAATGATCACCCTGAGGAGTTCCAGCTTTTTAAGCTTACCGATATTTACCTCTGTGTTTCTAAGGTTTCATTTTTAAGTAATCTCTACACCCAACACTGGGCTCTAACTCCTAACCCCGAGATCAAGAGTTGCATGCTCCAAGCCAGCCAGGAGCCCCTACCTCTGTGTTTCTAAATGGCATGTGTATACTGCTGATCTATTTAATTTTAGATATTATATTACTTCTATGTTATTTCTATTTCCTACTGTGATGATGCTTGACTCACTCCATTGTCCTTATTCCCTACTCCATTTATCCAATAAATATGGTGATATCATCACTGTTGGTGAAATTCATTTGTAAAATGGTAATTAGAACTGTATTTATCTCAGACTTTTTAAGAAAAGTAATATGGGGAAATGTAAAAACTTAGAATAGTACCTGGTATAAAGTACACAGTAAATGTCACCCATTATCATCTTTATTTCATCCCCCTCCTTGTACAACTGTTTGTTTTTCCTATAGTAAAAACTGTCTTGATTTTTTTTCACTCACTTATTTTCCCAACTACCTGTATTTCTATGTACCTTATACTATCCTTCCTGAGCACACAGTTTAAAATAACCCTCAGTATATCTTGCAGTGTGGCCATGTGGCAGAGATTTGGTCCAAAAAATAAGAGCCAGGGTACCTGGGTGGCTCAGTCGGTTAAGCGTCTGGCTCTTGATTTCAGCTCAGGTCATGATCTCATAGTTCTTGAGTTCAAGACCTACATCGGGCTCTGCGCTGAGAATGCAGAGCTTACTTGGGATTCTCTCTCCCTCTCTCTCTCTCTCAAAAGATATAAACTTAAAAAAAAACAACAACAACAACAACCAAGAGACCCAGAGTGATGTGTACCACTTCCAAACAAGGACCATTGAAAAGCTGCCTGCGCACTATTCTAGTTCTCTTTCCCCATATGCTAGCTAAATAAAGAGGACCCCAAGGTCCTATATCTCTTCTACTATTCAGCATTACTACTGTTTGCAACAAGCTGCAATAGTTCTGTACGAACAAGATGACAAAACACAACAATAAAAGACTTGTGTTCCTCATAGACACCACCTCTTCCTCCAACCACCCTGATTCAGTCCTTCATGAAAATACCGCTCACTCCTCTCTGCCCCTTCACTGTAGACGCGACTAGTTCAGACTCAGAATTTTTATCAAAGGGTCAGTCAGAATCAAATCATCAATGAACCATTTTGCAACTTCAGTTAAATGGAAAATCATTTCAGCCTCATGCAAATTAGCTACTGCTTACAGAGTTAAATTAAAAGACCAATCTACATTCTCTGAATTTAGGTGAACTTACTTTGCTCATTAAATGTTTATGTCTAGATACTTGAATCATTCAGGTACCAAATGGTTTATGAACAAGGAATGTATAGCTTAATTTTAATATGTAAGGAAGCTCAGATCATTTAATCCAACCCCCTCTGCCCTTTTAAAAGGAGAGGAAACCAAACCCAGAAAAATCAGTACCTTACTGAATCACAAAGCATATTGGTGGCAGTGGCCAGTTCTAATTTTGTCTTATAAAATAACCAGAAAATTGAATTGCCTCTTCGAGTTCTTCTAGAGGTTAAATGAGTAAATTAAATGTAAATACAACAAGCATGGACAGAGTCAACACTGTCCTGCAAATAACCTGAATGATTTCAATTTATATTCTAGTGAATGGTTTCCCAATGAGAATACTTTTAGCATTATAACAACCAGGAATGAGCAAATCACATGTAACACTTCCAAGAATGACTGGTGTGAATCAATTTACAACCCACCGAAAAGGTACAATATTTTTCAGTCAAGAGAATCCAAGTCCGCCCACAGCCATCCTATATCCGGTTTAGGAACACAGGCTTTAGAATCAGGCTGTCCTAGATTTAAACCATAGTTTTGCCTCTTAACGATGCAATGTCCTTAGTTGATTTCCTAATAGAAGCCTCAATTTCCATTTATAAAAATGAGAGGGTCGCTGGGGGACTCAGTTAGTTAAGCGTCTGACTTGGGCTCAGGTCACGATCTCACTCATGAGTGAAAGCCCCGCACTGGCCCCTGTGCTGACAGCTCAGAGCCTGGAGCCTGCTTCAGATTCTGTGTCTCCCTCACTCTCTCTGACCCTTCCCCATTCATGCTATCTCAAAAAAAAAAAAAAAAAAGTATAAAAATGGGAAAGATAATGTTTAACACATAAATTGATGGGAGATTTGAAAGCACTCAAGATAGCACCTGACCCTCAACAAAGGACAATTGCAAACACCGCTGCTGCTAACTATTACTCTGTGAAACAGTCCATGACAATCCCAGTTGCATTTAATTGCTTCCTAGCCAGTTTCTAAAGAAAATTCATTTGCTCTCTGACAAAGAGGACATGCTGCCTAGAAGGTGGTCACTAAAACCCAGTGAGAGCTGCCTGGGTCTCTCTCCAGCACACCGAGGTCAAAGTGTATTATTGTGTTCTTATGCTCAGTGGCAAGCATGTTTGGAATACTGAATGCATACCGAAGAAGGAATATAAGATGAGGTCTACAGGTTTCCTACAGAGCCTTCTAAGGATCCATAAATGGCCAACCTAACAGCAAATGACTTATTTTCTGCTTTACTTGCATCTGTGTGCCAAACACAGATTGGCTTTTTTCCTGATTACAAAAGTAATTTAACTCCCATGTGGCAAATAGTGCTGGTTGCCTATACAATAACTGATTTCTCTTTGCCCTTATCTATTTCTTGATGACAAAAACCTCACTCTAGAAGATGAAAACGCCAGGCCCTTCCTTGCCATACAGCGTGGGCATCTGAGCATATAATGCAACCTCTGGGGAAGTCTGCTGGAAGACTTCTGAAAAACTTTTTCCAAATAAAATCCTCAACTCTTACCTGAAAATATCTTTACTTCATCTTTATTTTTGTTTGAATACAGAATCCTATAGATTAACAGGCTTTCTGTTTTTCTCTTAAAGACGTCACTGCATTGTTTCTACTTCGTATTACTCCTGAGAAGTCAGACCTCTTTGCCCCCATCACTTTGCTTTTAAGGCTCCTCTTTATATCATTAATTTTCAGCAGGTTGACTGCTTGTGCCTAAGTGTGGTTTTCTTTGGATTTATCCTTTCTAAGATTTATTAGGCTTCTTGAATTTGTAGGCTGATGTTTTCCATCAATTTTGGAAAACTTTTAACCATTTTTTCAAAAACCTTTTCTGCCACAGGCACCCAGGTGGCTCAGTCGGTTAAGCATCTGGACTCTTGATCTCGGCTAGGTCTTGATCTCAGAGTGAGGTCCAGCCCAGCAGTGGGCATGAAGCCTACTTTAAACAACAACAACAACAACAACAACAACACGAAAAAACCTCACACCTTTTCTGCCACATTTTTTTTCTCTCTCTCCTCTTTTCAGAACTCCAGTTACACATTTGTAAGATGGCTGGATACTGCCCACAAGTCACAGAGGCTCTGCTCATTTTTTTTCCCCATCTAATTCCCTTTTTCTTTTCTCAGGTAACTTTGAGTGACTTCTAGCTCATTGACCTTTTATTCTGCCACCTCTAGTCTGCATTTAACTCCATACAACAAATGTTTTCATTTCATATCTACTTCAGTCTTTGAATTTCCATTTGATTCTTTTTTTTTTATAGTTTCCTTTTTTTTTTTTTTTTGAGATTTCTTATCCATTAGACCATATTTGCTTTAAGAAGTTTTAATGCTCTTAACTGCTAATTCTTACATCAGCATCATCTCAAGGTATGTTTCTAGTGATAGTTTTATTCTGAATTATAGATCACCCCTTTCTGCTTCTTCATATTTTAAACAATTTGTTACTGCAAGCTGGACTAGCACATGATTTCTTCTAAGGAGTCTGAATTGTGTGGTTTTCCTTTAAAGTGTCAATAGCTCCATTCTAGCCCACAGGTAATTTACTGGCACTTCTCATTTTTTTGAGGCTTTTTTTTAACGTTCATTTATTTTGAGAGAGTGAAAGAGAGTGCACAAGCTGGGGAGGGACAGACAGAGAGGGGGAGAGAGAGAATCCTCAGCAGGGTCTCACTGTCAGTGCAGAGTCCGATGCAGGACTTGGATCCCATGAATTGTGAGATCATGACTGGAGCTGAAATTAAGAGTCGGATGCTTAACCAACTGAGCCACCCAGGCGCCCCTTCTGAAGTTTGTTTTTAATGTTTTTGGGCATGTCACTCTAGCTTTTTGTGCCAATTATCAATCAGTTGTCTCTCAACTCCAAATTCACCCTTCAGTACTTGTTCTGAGACAACAGATTGAACTCTTTTAACACTATGCTCACTGTAAAGAAGAAATGCTTAGTTTTATCAGTAGAGGGTATCAGAGATACCCTCTATCGTAGTAGGAAGGGGTTGTCCAAGCGGCCTGTGTATGGAGGATACGGGTGGCACTCGGGCCCATGGGCAAGCCCAAAGTACACAAGCCTTCAACGACCTCAAGCCCTAGCCTGAGGCCAATGACCACCTCATTGCTGCCCTCCTAGTGCAACTGGTGCATTCCAAGCCTCTCAGCAGCAGTAGCTTTCTGAGTCCTGCCATTCACCCACCCACCAGCCTGTGCTCACCCGTGCCCCAGAAGGTTATTTCCTGCATCCACCTCAACACAGCTATCACACTCTGTGCACTGCTCTGGCAGCAAGAGGGCTCCCTCCCAAAGTCCTGACCCACTCAGCACTGGTCTGTCAGCCTCAGCTAGCCTGTTCATCAGAGGGTTGTTTCCTGCTTTCTGGTTTCTGTGAACCAGTTATGGTCCAGACAGTCCACTGAATTTCTCCACCATGTGGTGGGATGAAACCATGCTTTCTCTTTACTTATTTATGGGGGCTGGGGGGCAGAGAGAGAGGGATAGAGAATCCCAAGCAGGCTCTGTGCTGTCAGTGTGGATCCCAACGTGGGGCTCAATCCCACGAACCAGGAGATCATGACCTGTGCCAAAACCACAAGTTGGACACTCAACCAACTGAGCCACCCAGGCACCCCTAAACCATGCCTTTTTCAATGAGGTCTGAAGCCCAGCTTTAGGGAGGGGGATTTCTTTTCTAAGTTTATCTCTACTTTTGTAATCTCCCTCAACCCTAGGGTACCCTTCAGAGTTCACTTTACATTTTTATAATTACTCTTCTATTGAAGTCTAGTAATTCTTTAAACTTCCCCTGTTCAAATTCTACCTAATATTGAGGTCCAACAATTATCTCACTTCACTTTCAAATAAGGTTTGAGAAGTGTCTTATCAAAATTTTACACAGACTATGGACTACTTAGAGTCAATAACTGTAGGTAAAATAGATATCTGCTTAGAATTTCCTCCCAAAGTACATTGTGCGGGCTAAGGTTTATTCAAATCTTTAATTTCTATATTGTAATCCAAGTCAGAATTAAGTTTTGCTGTTCAATAGTGTGAATAGGGAAGTAGTTCATAATTCAAATTATAATTGACTCAAATTACATTTATCTATGCAAATATTAATCCTATAATGCCTGCTCCTTGCCACCCTCATAGATTTACTAAGATATCGTGTGACTAATGAACCAAAAGATTATTGATGGACACAAACCCAAATTATACATCTCCATACACACTATTTATATTTAGGCAGACGTGGGTCGAATCTAAGTGATCAGCAGGACGCGGTGAGCCCAGCGTCCTCGTACTCCGCCATCTTCTCTCTCTCCCACACACAATATTTATAATGTAAGTACCTTGGAATTGCTCTTGTCCCATACTGCTCATCCCAATATGTCCATCTTTCCCAGAAAAGTGTCACATATCCATTTATTTTTCTCTTACCCATTTTTAATTGACATCCCTTTTGACAAACATAAAGTCCATTTGTTCCCTGACTCCATTAGAAAAATAGCAGCCATCACCTATCCCCCTACTCTCAAACCTGGCAAAGATTTTGGTAAATTTTATTTTCAGGAGTTTCTGAAACAAAAAATGAACAAACTTTCCAAATTTAAAATTATATTATCGGGGTGCCTGAATGGCCCTGTCGGTTGAGCGTCCAGCTTCAGCTCAGATCATGATCTCATGGCTCGTGGGTTTGAGCCCCACATCGGGCTCTGCGCTGACAGCTCTGCTTTGGATTCTGAGTCTCCCTCTCTCTCTCTCTGTCCCTCCCCTGCTCGCTCACTCTTGCTCTCTCTCAAAAATAAACATTTAAAAACAATAAAAAATAATAAAAAAATAAAATTACATTATAAAAATAGGTAACTAAAAATACCACCTCTTAGGGGCGCCTGGGTGGCGCAGTCGGTTGAGCGTCCGACTTCAGCCAGGTCACGATCTCGCGGTCCGTGAGTTCAAGCCCCGCGTCAGGCTCTGGGCTGATGGCTCGGAGCCTGGAGCCTGTTTCCAATTCTGTGTCTCCCTCTCTCTCTGCCCCTCCCCTGTTCATGCTCTGTCTCTCTCTGTCCCAAAAATAAAAAAATAAAAAAATAAAAAAATAAAAAATACCACCTCTTATAATACCACAACTCCTACCTACACCATCCTCTCCTGCCCCAGTTGAGAAATCCCACTATCCCAGAAGCCTAGCAGATTAAGTATATATGTTCAACTTTTCTTATTAAGAATATTGAGAATAATAAGTAGAACAATATATGGCCAACTTAAGTGACCTATTTCTTTATATATTTATACCGACATTTGCTTTTAGAGAAGTGTAATAAATTTTATCAAAGTCAACATTCCATATAGCAAAACTCAAATACTCAACTGGTTTATAAAAGAACATTAGGCACAGAAATGATTTTCTTACATAAATGTGCAAATTTTCTTTTCCAGACTATCAAAAACGTACTTATTTTAATAGTACACAAAAATTCTTTAGAAAGTCAAATCCATGATCTACTTTTGTTGGGTAAAAAGACTACCTTCATTCATCTCATGAATTGCATGTTAAAATACCCCTCTCTTCTTTGTACGTTAATCACTCAAATATTAATCTATTTTCTTGAAACTCCCAAATCATAGTGGCTTGCCTCCTGATTTCTCAGCAGTAGGCATCATTTTAAACTCTTCAAGTGACTGGAAAATCTAGAGAGACAAATGAAAAAGGAGGAGAGCTTGATTTGCTTCTGCCTCTCCACTCTCTCAGCGAGTATTATTTTAAGGAACCAAAGGTGGTAAGGCACTGGAAAACATTTCATGAAGTCCTTTACCAGGGTCAGAGAAGATCAAAACAGGTACCAATTACTGAGCTCTTCCTAATATGCTAGTCACTGCACAAAGTGTTTTATAAATATTATCCCATTTTATATATACAGCACATTGATCAGTTACTATTCCTGTTTTATAAATAAGTACACTGGTAACTTAGAGAGTTTTAGTAACATGTCCAAGGCTACAAAATGAACAACTCGGAGATCAAGTATTATTCCTGGGCATCTCCAGCCCCCAAATCCATGCATACCTATTCTTACTGAGCCCTTATACCGTGTCAGGCCCTACAGTAAGATGGAACGCCAGCAGAAAAAAATTCTAATTAGCACTGTATTTAGGAAAGAAACAGTGTAGATTACATAATTGCAGGAAACCTCGGAAAACCAGACTAACAGACAATATTAGAACATGATGCTGCTTTAGTAAGAAACCAGAACAGATGCTGAGCAGAGAATCTATAGAAAAATCAGGAGAAAAAAGGGATTATTTTCCACCATGAAAAGCATCCTAAAACACTTATAAAATTTAATGTCTCTGAATTAAATTAGTAACTTCAGTTATCAAGAAACTAAATATAAGCTAAAAATATATAAAATATCAGACTATACAGATCCTCAAAATTATTATTATTTTTTTAGGTTTATTTACTTTTGAGGGAGAGAGAGCACACACAAGCGGGGAAGGAGCAGAGGGTGGGGGGTGGGGGGGGTGGGGGACAGAAGATCCAAAGCAGGCTCTGCGGTTACAACAGCAAACTGAATGTGGGACTTGAACTCATGAACCACGAGATCATGACCTGAGCCAAAATCACATGCCCAACCAACTGAACCACCCAGATGCCCCTCAAAATTACTTTCAAAATAAAAATACATCAACAGATTCTAAATGTTTTTGTGCAACAGACCCCACATCTACTTATCCAAAAACCTGAAATCCAATTTTTCCCAGCTTTATTAAGATATAATTAGGGGCGCCTGGGTGGCTCAGTCGGTTGGGCGGCCGACTTCGGCTCAGGTCATGATCTCGCGGTCCCTGAGTTCGAGCCCCGCGTCAGGCTCTGTGCTGACAGCTCAGAGCCTGGAGCCTGTTTCAGATTCTGTGTCTCCCTCTCGCTGACCCTCCCCTGTTCATGCTCTGTCTCTCTCTGTCTCAAAAATAAATAAAACGTTAAAAAAAATTAAAAAAAAAAAAAAAAGATATAATTGACATACGACACTGTGTGAGTTTAAGGTATACAACAGGATATATGTACATTCTGTGAAATTACAATTAGGCAACACATCCCTGTGAAAAATCAAAAACCCCAAACGCCGAGCTTTTAAAACTAATTTAGTCGTAAAACCCGATCAAAACTGACATGAAATTAGTTACGGGCTCTACTGATCCCACTCGGTGTGAAGAGTCATTCACTACAGAAATATTAATGTGCTTTATATCCCAGGAGAATTAGGTAATACATGACCCCAAAGATTCTGGATAAGAGACTGTAAGCCTGTGTTGCACTACTCTAGAAACATGAATAATATAAATGAGAAGACAAAATTATCAGAGACCCCAGAGAGGATCAAAGTTTATAATTAAAATTTGGGAGTCTATGGCTCCTATAATTAGGCTCAGATCTCAAGAAGTAATGTCCCTTTAGGTTGCTGGAACTCTTAGAAGTGCTTACAGGGAGAACAGATGTATATCCTAACAGACATCCTACTTACGCTGCAGATCCTGGTGCGAAGCACCAACTAATTAAATAAACACACTGGCATCCAGGTGGCAATATGCTCCTACTGTCCCCCACGTAGGGCATCTGCTCATTTACACAGAAACAGTTTCTATTAAGGAGTCATTTACTCATGCATGGATAACTTCCACAGCAAAGAGAAATCGCTACCTCCAACTGTATGTTTCCTCAGAAATTCGACTGGTTAACCTCATCCAAATGTCTTAAACCAAGGATGTAGCTATTAGCTGCACACATTCACATTCCATAATACATGGGACTTTCAGCACTCTCATGCATTTATTTATCCTTCACAAAAATGGATTTAGTATTTTGTGAGATAGGACAACCACAATTTCCTACAGTCAATGGATACCTCACAAAAATGAAAATGCACGCACATAACACCTTTTCAGCATTAGAAAAGTAACTCTCGCTCCACATGCCTCCCCCACCCACCCAATTCCTAAAATGGAATTTAGGAATCAAGCCATTAAATCTTTACAGACTGGAAAATCAGGGACATCCTGTTGATAACCAAACAGGCTTAACAGCTGCTCATTGCTCTAAAAAGCATTTGTGCTAGGGAAACAAATCTGGTACCAATGCCTTCTAAATGACCTACAGAAAATGATTAAAGGAAGAGTCATTGTTTTTATTTTTTTATTATTATTAGTTGGCAAATAAGCATTACTGGCAGACTTTTTCCTGATGTCACTGGAAAAGCTACAAAAAAATGAGTGTTTTTTTAATTACAGAAAAATTTTTCACTTAAGGCTGTGAATAAGCCAAATAAGTCAAACACTCAAGGGGGGGGGGGGTGCACTTGCACTTGAGAAAAAGAAATAGTTTTCTTAAGTCACTCAATCTAACAGTTTACACCCTGCCAGGTCGTAAACAGTAAAATATTTAAGGGGTTTAAAATACAAAGGTGTTTACTAGAACTTCTAGTTTGTTCTTTAAAAGTTCAGAAGTTAAAAACTGCCCCTTGCTCAGGTACCAGATCAGTGCTTCCTGACAAGAGCCACACCCCTAAGCTTATAACTAATACTCCAGATAGAGATCTACAAGGCAGATACAACTTTAAGGTGCTTTTATACTCTTCTAGAAAACGTGAGAGCTCTGTGCAGGCACCTGACTTCTTTGCCCTCCCACCCACTGGCAAAGCACAGGCCCCTTAGGGACTTCCGGGCAGCAAGGAGCTCTGGAGAAGAGAACAGCAGGCCATGGAATCAGGCCACAGTTTCAGCACCACTCTGCAGTCATGCTGGTGAAAGATCTGACTCGCTTTTTGACCTAACTCCAGAGAGGCTCCTCTAAGCCCTCAGTGTCCTTCCATGTACAGCTCGTGTGACCCAGCTTTAGCAAAATTCTTGCCAAGTCAGGTTAGCCAAAACTCTCCATCCTCGACATGTGATCAAATTCTTCTTCCTCACCTGCACCCCCCAACCAAGTGATACTGGATCAGGTGGCCTACTTTCAGCAAGAATCCTGCGACGTCTGCTTAACTGAAATCATCCCTTGCTCATAACTTCTGATGTTTCCTCTTGGTAATTTTCTATCCACTGACCAGCCCCCTCCAACCACCTCCCCACCCTTTCCCCACTACCACCCACTCTGCCCTTTGGCTGTCAATCCCCACTTTAGCAGTATTCAGAAGTGAGCATAGTTTTATACTGGACTCTTTTCCCTATCGCAATAGTTCCTGAATAAAATCTGCTTTTACCACTTTACTGTCCCACTCTTGATGTTCTCTGATGGACCACCATTGCTACTTGGCCTCTCTGAGCTTCAGTAACCTCATCTGTAAAATGAGAACAAAGCAGTCTCATTGAGTTGTTGTGGGGATGAGGTTATACAATGTAGGCAAAGAATCTATTCAGTGTGACAGACACACACCCAGGCACTCAAAAAGTGGTTATTTTCATTGTCTTTTTATTATTTATTTTCATGTTATTTATATATTATCTCAAACACCAAAGGACATTCCAAACCAAAGGACATGAAGTCCGTTCCAGAGGAGGTCACCCCTCCAAAGCTGAAATTCTAGGACTTCACACAGATTGACAAGTGCCCTGAGGTATAGGCAGTTCCCATGATGTGGGGACAGAATCCTAGGGGTGTTGAGAACTTGCAGCAAAGCAGTTTGTTATTGTTTTTAGTAAAGACGGTTGATATTATTATCATGTGCTGTCACCAACCAGGCAATGTATTAAATGATTTACATCATCCTATCCACTCCTAACAACAACAACAACAACAACAACAACAAAAAGATAGGCAGATATTACTAATACCATGAGGCAGGTATCATAAGAATACAAAGAGCAAGAATACAGATGGACAAAAATATCTCACAACCCACAATTCTAGGCTGTGATGAACAAAAAATAAGTTTGAAAGCCAATGTGTACAAGTTCCTCTTCCAGTGAACACCAGACAGGGCCATCTGACCTCACTGTTTTGGGACTCTTATACGATGATTTAAGAATTTATTTCCAAACTCTTTTTCAAAACATATGTGGCCACTTATTTCAAAACATATTTTGGGGTGCCTAGGTGGCTTAGTCAGTTAAGCATCCGATTCTTGGTTTCAGCTCAAGTCATAATCTCATGGTTCATGAGCTCGAGCCCTCCACGGAGCCTGCTTGGGATTTCCTCTCTTTCTTTCTCAAAGTAAATATTTAAAAATATATATTTTAACAATATACCACAAAATTAAAAAAAAAAAATTTGTGGAAGTTATAGTACATGGCCCTGGACCCAGACTATCTATAGACTACTCTGTGATCTAGAAAAGTTTATTAACAGCTCTACCTCAGTTTCCTCATCTGTAAACTGAGAATAATCATACCTGCCCTCTTAGTGTTACTAGAAAGAATAAGTTAGCTACTACACATAAAATCCCTGAAATGTTGCCAGGCAAATACAGTAAAAACTCAGTGAAAATGAGCTATTATTATATTCCATTTCTCAATCATTGTATATAAATACAACTCATTTCCCACTTCTCCATTTCCTCTCCAGTAAAACTGGCTCAATAAAAACATTTTTGAGGTTGGCTAAGAAGTAGTAAAGTATTATAAAATGTGAGGCTAAATAGGCTAAAGGAACAAACAGGCTAAAATGGAAGAGAAGAGATAATCACGTATAGTGAGGACATAACTTATTTTCTCACTTGGGAGAGTAGAATGGTACAACCACAAGGGAAAACTGATGCACAGCATGTGCTGAAGCTGAACAAATGCATACCCTATGACCCACCAATGCTAGCCCTAGGAATATACCAACACAAATGTCCATGAAAAGACATGCACTTAAAATCCTCATACTAGCACTATTTTTTTTTATGTTTGTTTATTTTTGAGAGAGAGCCAGGGGGAGGGGCAGAAAGAGAGGAGGACAGAGATTCTCAAGCAGGCTCCACACCATCAGGGCTTGAACTCACAATCTGTGAGATCATGACCTAAGCCAAAATCAAGAGTTGGATGCTTAATCAACTGAGCCACCTCCAGGATTATTCTTTTTTTTTTTTTTATGAAATTTATTGTCAAATTGGTTTCCATACAACACCCAATTTTTTTTCCAGCATTATTCTTAATAGCAAAGCACTGGTGACTGCCCAAATGCCCACCAACAGAATTGGGTGTAGTCACACACAAGTACGGTAGTACTTAGTGACTGTACTAAGAATAACCACACACGATGTGAGTTTCAGAAACACAATGTAAAATGAAAGAAACCAGACACAAAAAAAGTATATACTGTATGATTTCAGTTATAAAAAGGCTGGACTGGATGTTGTGATGCAACACTTGGGTCCCCCCAGGAAAAGAGGACTCTTTCCTAGCTTCTGGGAGAGGGGCCAACACACACCCAGCAGCTGTCAGCCTTCTTCAGAAACTGCCTCTGCAGAAAAGAGCAACAGTGGCCAAGGGCATGCCCCTTCCCTGGGCAGCCAATCACTGGTCAACACAGGGGCGTCAGTGACTATTTCTTCTGCAACATGGAACATCTCTGAGGGCCTTTCCATGACTCCATAGGGTCAAATCAGGCTTCCGCTAAGACTGAATCACAGCTCAACTTTTCCCTCTACCCAACCCCACTCCCTTCCTCTCTCTCCTCTTCCATGAGCGTTGATCCCAAGGGCTCTCCCTAATAAATTTCCTGAACTCTAACCTTGCTCTCAGAGTCTGCTTCCCAGGGTATCCACACTTTGGCACAAGCAAATTGGACCCACGATGTAAGAAGTGAGGATAGCAATGACCACCTGGGGGAAAACAGGGAGGGAACAGAAGGACAGGAAGGACAGCATCTAGGGTGCAGATTAATAGTCTTTGTTTTTTAAAGTCTGGATGCTGGCCGTATAACTGTTCAAATGGGAGAAATTCATTGAACCATACATCTGTAAAACGTGCGCTGCTTCCTACGTATGCTACACTTAAATATGAGGTTCAAATAAAATAAGACAAACTAGAAAACGACCTGGAACAGACCCTTTAAAGAACATTTAGTCCGACCTCCCTGTGCACCAGTTAAATAATCATTTATTGTGCGTTTAAGTGTAACCCAGAGAAGTCCAAAGAAGCCTAACCTGAGATTACAAACCAACCAGTGGCAAACCACAACCATGCCTGGATCCCCCGGCAGCAGGCTTGTAGTGTCTTCACCAGACAATGCCCCGACGGGTAGCCACAGGAGTCAAATCTGAGGCCAAGGAAGGGCCTGCTGCAGCCAGCTCACCAACAAGTCAGCTATGCTTGCCAAAAACTCAACCCTTAGGTAAGCCAAAATGCTAGCTTGCACCCCAAATGTACCTTTACATACCTTCACCTTTGAATCTTCCATAAGAAACAGCCCAGGTTCTGAAATCAGAAGATGTAAAAACCTTTCCTATGTAGACAAAACAGCATGCTTCCATCCTCTATTGTGTTCTCTCAAGAAAGCATAATCTGTTTTTACCATAGCTGGCTGTTTTTACTACTTATCCTCTCAGCCTCCCCTTTTTAAAAGCAATTTTTGGTTTATTTAAAATGTCATCTCTCTTCCCCTTTTACATAAGGACAAAGAAACGAAACACAAAGAGGACAAAATATATCCTGGATTGGGATGGTAAAGCCCTTCCCTTTCCTAGGTAGCCTATTCCTGATGCTGGTCGCTTGGGTCACTCCCATTTTCAAAACCACTCATCCAAACTCCGCAGAATTTCAGACCAAATGATTCCTTTAACATGATGATGAAGACAGCACCAAAGGAAAGGGTGTGGAACTACTGGAACAAAATTCGTTACTTTTTCTCAAAAACAATTTAGTCACTCTTTGAGATATAAGAACTAAAGGTCGCAGTAGTCTCTAGGAAACTTAAAGGGTGATCACTGCTCCATTTTCATGAACGTTTGATACCAACAAAGAGAGAAGAATATGAGGAGTTTTATCTACTGAAGTTCCAATGCATTATTTACATTGGATCTAAGAAGAGAGTCAAATACATTTTAATCTTTCAGCTTTTTTGTTATGATTGTTTTATCTTTGTCAGTTTTTCTTGGATAAAGAGTAAGAATGTACAACCCCGCAACTAAGTTCCAATGAAAATTTTTAGGCTTGAGCCTAAACAGCCAAACACGCTTGGATTTCCTAAACGTTTTTGGAGGAAGACATCACAGAATATACACAAATTATTTAGATCTTTTTTAAAAGGGTTTGCCTCCCAAGTAAATATAAATAAATTGATCTCCTTTCAAGGGCTGAAAAACAGTGCAACAATAATGTGCACTTCATCTTGAAAATTCAACAAGAAGCTGGCTAGGAATTTGCCACATACTGTTTCTTAGGTCATTCATTGATTTTTTCATCCATTCAACAAAATTTTTTTTGAATGCCTATTCTGCCTTGAAGCAAAAACCTGATTAAGTACTCTTCTATATGTATGCTCATAAAAAGATCTCAAAACATTCTTTTTGCCCACTGAAGAGAACTCCAGAACCCTCCTCCCACCCAATATCCAGAAGTAATTTTGGGGCACCTGGATAGCTCAGTCAGTTAAGTGTCTGACTCTTGCTTCGGCTCAGGTCATGATCTCACAGTTTAGGAGTTCGAGCCCTGCATCAGGCTCTGCGCTGTCAGTGCAGAGCCTGGTTTGGATTCTGTCTCTCCCTCTCTCTCTGACCCTCCCTGGCTCATTCTCTCTCTCTCAAAATAAATAAATTAACTTAAAATAATTTTTTTTTAAAAAAAGTAATTTACTTCCTGACTCTATTCTGCTCCAGTCTTTTATAAACAGATGAAGAATGTTTTCTGAGAATTTTTTAAAAGGTACCATGCTTACCTTCCCACTAAAATACCTGTGGCCCTTCCAAAATTTAGAAGCTACAAAAATCAGGCCAAATCTGTTTCCAGGGAAGAATGACAGTACTTTGTTAAAGAACTAAGATGGGTATTATCAGAGCTCAGTCTGTAACCTAGCCAACAGTTTTAAGGGGTACCTCTGTCACACCTTCCCAAGCTCACTGAGCCATCTGTCTGCAGGGAATGTTCCCTCCTTCACAAAACTGGGACCAAAAGCCACAATAAGAGCAAGAGAAGTCTCTGTCTTCTTGTTCACAAAAAGGCTGCTTTTCTGGGGCCACCTCTAAAGAACATTCCCAACAGAGCATGAGAGTACTCCAGGCAATGACTGGAGCAGACCAACAGATCAGAGAAATATCCACTCTAGCTGTATTAGTAAATGTGATTTCAACTGTGCTGCAGTTCAAATCTTAAAAGCAGTCTACCTCAGTTGGCCCAGCGTACATCATGGGAGATGGGAAGATGGCCACCACTGTTGTTTCTGGATTCAGGACTCCTTCTTCCAGTACTGCAGCATGCTGCTTCATACGCCACATCAAAGGGACATCATCATCCTTGGTCCAACCCCCAAGAGGGTGAAGGAGAAGGACAGGGCGCCGATAGCCCCTCTCTAGAAGTTGTTTATGGGTATCCTGCATTAACAGAGCATGTCCATTGTGCACTGGGTTGCGTAATTGAAATGCAAAGACAGCATCTGAAAAGAGAATTTCCAGAGTCAAGAATAGTACTTTTCTAACAGATTACCTTCCAAAGGATAAGCAATTCTTCCTAAAGCTTGATGCTTAGGATTAAACAAACATACATGCCCACAATCAGAGACTGGTGAAAAACATATACTGCTTTGACCTTTTACTCCAAGGCAACTTGACCTCTACTTCTGCTATGTTTTTACTTTACAAATTTTACATGCCTGAGGATGTGTAATAGAATGGTCATGGATTTACAAAAATTGCTTTCTGCATTCATGGGGAACGAGAATAATCACCAGACTTTCTGGTCCCAACATCCTGGTTCAGCTGCTCACAATGGATATAATTTCTTGGCCTGTGCCTTAATTACCCACCAGGTCAATCCCTCCATAGTACCTAAGACACTGCATTATTAAAAGGAGACAGGAAGGTAGAAAAATTTATAGTTTAAAGAAGTTACTTACTACCCAAATGTGCTCATATACACTGATTAACTTTGCTTGACTAGAACCCTATGTTGTTTTGTGATGCCAGATCTAGATTTTGTATTACAGTTTTTAGCAACAACACTATCCCTCACAAAAGCCATTGCTATTACCCAAGCAATGAAAACTCCTAGACTAATTCTGCTTACAACCCTGGCTTTACTCCCACATGGAGCTTGCTAACAGGCTATGTTCTTAGAAAGCATGGTTCTTTGGAGTCATAGAGAAATTTCACAGAACAGAGTGGTGAACCCAGTTAGAAGAGCTGTGTTTTACTGCCCTCACAACATGTGGTAGAGCATCAAGCCATGTTGGTCCAAGCCTGACTCAGAAGAGTATCTTCCCCTCTTCTAACAACTGTAAGCCAAATCATACAATGTCTTCCCCAATCTGTTCTGAATTCTGTCTTCTATCATGATGACAAAAGGCCACAGGAGGAAATTTGTGGCACCTTACTTGACCAGCAGTTTGGGTTTTTTTGAGCGCGGGTGGGGGGGGGGGGTGTGTGTGCACACATCCTGTGATATTCCAAGATTTACAGCATTATTGTTATGCTTTGAAGTTGTTAGGTTACCTTTTATACATGAACAAGGCTGGTTTTCACCCATGAAATAGCTGATACAAGGTACAAAGAATAAGGAAGTCTTGATACAAATATATGAGCATTTAAAACTATTCTGCCTTAAGGAGATGGGAAGAGGGTACACACCTGAAAGTTTTTCTATCCTGAATTCACTTCAAATTTTGTTTTATATATGGATATAAAAAGATCCCCAAACATCCCTTTGACCATTAAGTAAAACTCCAGAATTCCTCCTACTCTGGGAGCAAGAAGCAATTTTACCTCCTGACTCTATTGCATATACTCTAGTCCTTCATAAAAGGACAAATGAAGAATGTATATATTTCCCCACTTAGGAGATTACTTACTGCCTGACCTTACCCACTCTGATTCTGGCCTAAGTCTGGTCACTCACCTCTCTCCTCTCTTCCCTTCACTTTATGC
Organism: Panthera uncia; assembly: GCF_023721935.1. NCBI lineage: Eukaryota > Metazoa > Chordata > Mammalia > Carnivora > Felidae > Panthera > Panthera uncia. The sequence continues at coordinate 20,340 of NW_026059700.1, read as the reverse complement.
TGCCCATTCTTTATAAACAGCCTGATCTCAACAAACACACTTAGTAAGCATCAGTGAATCCTCCTCCTGGGCCAATGGGAGTCACTGCACTGATAGGGAGTTGGGGGGAGACTCCAGACTCACACCTCAGGGAGTGGGGAGGACTCTGGGCCAGCACAAGCCTGCAGCACCACGGCCCAGGAGACCACCTGTTTGGGACACTGCTTACATACAGCAAGGGAGAGCAAATACATAAATACAGTAAGGATAATGGGAGCCAGGATTCTCAACTGTAGGAGATGGTGGCGCCTGGGTGGCTCAGTTGGTTGAGAGTATGACTTTGGCTCAGATCATGATCTCACGGTTTGTGGGTTCAAGCCTGCATCAGACTCGCTGCTGTCAGCCCAGAACCTGCTTCGGAACCTCTGTCTCCCTCCCTCTCTCTGCCCCTCCCCGACTATTAAATTAAAAACATTAAAACAAAAAACTGTCGGAGATGGAAGGCATAAATACGGAAAGGAGAAAGGCTAGAATAGACTATGTGGTACTGAATTAGGACTGAAAGTATCGGCATGAGCTCATGGTCTTCACCTATAAATGTGTGGGGTTGTGTGTGTGCATATACATATACACACCTCTTAGTTCTGTCCACTGAAAGGTCCTGCAAGCAACCACTACCCAAGGACAATGAGCAAAACAAAAGCACAAATTTTCTATTCTAAATACCACTGGCAAAATGGCTGATTCTAGGGCTAGGGCAAGGCAAGTACAACATGAGCTGGAACATCTTGTGTGTCATAAAGAAAGGAAGTGCTCAGAAAATGAGTGGGTAGAGCAACCAGTTATGACCCAATGACTAACCCCAATGGCCAACCCAGGACAAGTTAAACACCAACGTAAATAATAATGCTAATGATAGTAATGAATTGTAACCTACTGAGTAAAACAGGAATATGTGAGTCCATAAAGAATAAAATAAACAAGGGGCACCGGGTGGCTCAGTCAGTTAAGCATCCGACTTCGGCTCAGGTCATGATCTCACAGTCTGTGAGTTCGAGCCCTGCATCAGGCTCTGTGCTGACAACTTAGAGCCTGGAGCCTGCTTCAGATTCTGTGTCTCCCTCTCTTTCTACCGCTCCCCCGCTCATCCTCCCTCTCTCAACAATAAATAAACATTAAAAAAAAGTTAAGAATAAAATAAATGAATAAACCAATGGGAGAGAATGGAATACTCTACCTTATGGCAGAAGGTCAACAAACAAATGTAGGAAGAATAACAATTAGAAAACTCGTTTGGCAGTATCTGGTTTTTGTTTGTTTTGTTACTTTCTATAATTTATTTATTTTTTATAATTTACATCCAAATTAGTTAGCACATGGTGCAACAATGATTTCAAGAGTAGATTCCTTAAGCCCCTTACCCATTTAGCCCATCCTCCCCCCCCCCCACAACCCCTCCAGCAACCCTCTGTTTATTCTCTGTATTTAAGAGTCTCTTAATGTTTTATGCCCCTCCATGCTTTTATATTATTTTTGCTTCCCTTAAAACTAGTGGGTAAAAGTTTGATAATAGGATATTTATAGTTTCAAAATCTCTCTCCAAAAATACTTCTTAGTAAGTACAAAATTTGTTAACTTTACAGCAGGAAAACCTGGCAAACAATCTTAAACAAGAGAGAAATGTAAATTTTTTTTTAAAGTTAATCTTAAAAAAAAAAGTTTAGGACCAATCAAAATTGTGAGCCACCAAATATGATGCACTGAGAACTCACAAATGCTTCCAGTAGGATCTCTGACAAAATTGTATAACCTGAATCTAATTGTGAGGAAACAGCAGATAAATCCAAACGACAGACATTCCACAAAATAAATGATAGGTACTCTTAAAAAATGTCAAGGTCATAAAAGACACAATTCCAGACTGAAGTAGACTAAAGAGACATGACTGAGTCCTGAACCAGAAAGGAAAGGTGGCAAAGAAAAAACATGATTGCTGTTGTTGGTTTTGCTCTAAAGGACCTTCTTAAGACAATGGCAGCATTTGAACAGAGTATATGGGCTTGACAGTGTTACATCAATATTCTTTGCCAGACTTTGACAAGCATGCTATGGTTAGGCAGGAGATTGGAATTTTTAGGAAAGGCATGTAGACATACTAAGGGGTAATGAGGCATCCCCTCATGTCTACAACTTTCAGGGAAAGTGAGAACAACAAAGCAAATAAAGTATAATGTTAGTAGCTGTGGATTCTGGCTGAATGTACAGGAATTCCTGATACTATTTTTGTAATTTTTCTATACATCTAAAATTATTTCAAAACAAAAAGTTAAAAAACGTAAAAAATTATGACAAGAGACATATGAAGCAAATACAATGTGTGGACCTTATTTACATTCCGATTCAAACAAACTATTAAAAAAAGTGACTACAAGGAGGGGCACTGGGTGGCTCCATCAGTTAAACACTAGACTCTTTTGGGGGGGGGGGGCATTTTATTTATTTTGAGAGAGACAGATACAACGCAAGTAGGGGAGGAGCAGAGAGAGGCAGAGAGAGCGAATCCCAAGCAGGTCCTGACCTGGGGCTCATACTCACGAAACTGTGAGACCATGACCTGAGCCAAAACCAAGAGTAAGATGCTTAACTGACTAAGCCACCCAGGCACCCTAAACATCTGACTCTGGATTTCGGCTCAGGTCATGATCTCACAGTTTGTGAGATCAAGCCCCACTCTGGGCGCAGTGCATAGCCCCAGAGCCTGCTTGGGATTCTCTCTGCCCCTCCCCCACCTGCACACACACACACTCTTTGTCTCTCAAAATAAATGAACTTTAAAAAAAAATTTCAAATTTGGGGTGCCTGAGTGGCTCAGTCGGTTGAGCGTCCAACTTCAGCTCAGGTCGTGATCTCACAGCATGAGTTCGAGTCCCACGTCAGGCTCTGTGCTGACAGCTCAGAGCCTGAAGCCTGCTTCAGATTCTGTCTCCGTCTCTCTTTGCCCCTCCCCTGCTTGCACTTGCTCTCTCTCTCTAATATAAATAAACATTAAAAAAAAAAAAAAAAAAAAACTTTGGGGGCACCTGGGTGGCTCAATCGGTTAAGTGTCTGATTTCAGCTCAGGTCATGATCTCATGGTTTGTGAGTTCGAGTCCTGCGTCAGACTTTGTGCTGTCAGTTCAGAGCCTGGAGCCTGCTTCGGATTCTGTGTCTCCCTGTGTCTCTCTGCCCCTCCCCCGTTCACACGGTCTCTGTCTCTCAAAAAATGAATAAACATTTAAAAAAATGTTTTTAATTAAAAAAAAACCTTTTAATTAAAAAATTTAAATAAATAAATAAATAAATATTCATGGCAAGAAACTAAACCCACTGTTCTACTGGTGGCTCAAGGTCCACAACAACATAAACTCACACTGTCAGATGGTGTTTGCAAGATGAGGGTGTGTTAGCACTGTGCTCATTAGCTTCTGTCCTCCTTAATCAGGAACAGGCATCTATCTTTGAATAGGGCCCCTGGGTGATATGTCTCAGGTATGACCACTACATGCCTAGACTTCAATCAGATCAAATCTGATTTTGTAAAATCACCATTTGGCAGGATTATTTATACGACAGGATGTGCAAAAGGAAACATATAGAATAAACGGTCTCAAAGACACATATTTCACAGATCCTTATAATTTATTATCTATGCAGGCTTTCTTTCCAAAAAGAATTAATCTAGCTCCACACTGAACATTTAATAGATAAAGTTAAGACAGATGACTCAGTAAAAATGCGTCAGCAGCATATGAAGGACTTTACTGCCAACATTTCTTCCAGGTAGAATTATTTCCTTACTATCTGCTCCTCAGAAATCCAATGACCGACCATTTGATCTGACTGCCCATTTTTTCTTGCCAATATTACCAGGTCTCTCCTAAACTTCTAGTCAATCTCTTCTAACTATTTATCAATGAATTACACAAATGGTTTGAGCTGTTAGTTGCAGGCTGTATTTTCATCCTTACCAACATCTGGTTTGTCCACAAGAGAACTTACCTGGATAAACAATATAATAGGAATACCTGATCCATTGGAAGCTGACACCCCAGGATATTGTCCCAACTAACACAACCCCATGCATCACTATTAAATTTTCCTCCATCAATTTTCCATCAAGGATGGAAAAAAAATTATGAGCCACTATGGACCTGGGGCCACTAATACTTATAGCAACTGTCATTATTGCCTCACATCCTCATCCTCATTTTCTAAAGGACAATGATTTTCCTAACTGTCACACACAATGAGTGTCAAATATTTGCCTTTCTACTTGTAATTCTTTATGGCTTAGTTTAAGACTGTTTTAACTGTGTTTGAAAATGGGAGATGATCTACAAGATGACTAAAATTTAATATTTATACTTCTGATTTCCATCTCTTTCTAGACCTCTGTCTCCATGTTCCTGGAAAAAGACCAGGAATTCGATAATCTTGACTTCTAGAAAGTACACTGTGAAGCTGCTGACACCACGCATAAAAGCAAACTTTTTCTGTAAAAAGCCAGAGTGAATCGTTTAGGCTTCACAGGCCATGGGGGACTCTGCTGTAACTATGCCAACCCTGCCAAAGTGGTGCAAAAACAGCCACAGACGATGGATAACCAGTGAGTATGGCTGTTTTCCAATAAAACTTTATTTACAAAAACTGGCAGCAGGCCAGATTTGGCCCGCAGACTGCTGTTGACTGACCTCCGATAGACAAATGCAATGTGGCTGAGAAGTCTACAGAGCACCGCAACCAAGCTGACTGGTGTGAGCCAAAGTGTTAAGAGAGGAAAGCAGAGACGTGTCTGGGGAACAGAGAAGCATTCACTTTGCCAAAGGTGGATATAAAACCTGGCGTAAGATTATTACGTAGAATTTCGAATGCCAGGTTAGGAAGGATGCAGCGTACTCAACAGGGGCTGTGACTCAATCAGTCATGTTTTATAGAAAAGGGGTCTCCACAGGACTGTGCGGGATTGACGTCGGAGAAGGTACAGCAAGAAGAGAGACCACAGAATTAGAAGACTGCTGCTGAGGAGCATGTTCCCACACTTCCATGTAAAATAAAACTTCCACCAACTCTTCCTCACCCTTCATTTATTCCTCCCCCAGGATTCTGACAGGCTCGTCTGACAGACACAACCTACGCGCTGGGGAATGGAGTCACACTGTGGCAACAGTGAAGACAGGCAAACCCCTTCCCTCAGACCTCTCCCCATCCCGCACCCCCCATGCTTGAGGTCACCGAGCGCTCCATGTCAGTGGCTCCCGAATCTCCATCCTCTGACTACAACTCTCCCCTGAGCTCCAGATGGTCTCCCCGGCTGCCTCCTAGCACTCCACAGGCACCTGAGTCTCCACTCCTGCCGACCTCCCTGCAGGCTCTGTTCCCGCCCTCCTACACCACGTGCAGTCAATCAGTGATCACACTGTCCCCAGATCTCAGCTCCACTTGCTCCATTACAGCTGCACACATTAGCCTTCACTGCCCCTTCACCAGACGCGCCTACGAACTGGTCCCCCTCCCCCATCCAGACTCTGTGCACCTGCCAGGGCAGCGAGAGGCAGGGAAGAAACCAGTTTGGGGACAGGACAGAAATTCTGTTTTAGAGATGCCTTCCTGAGGTAACAATGATGAAACTGGTCCTACGCCCAGGAGCTTACAATCTAGTCAGAGGAGGAGAAGCAAACATTCACTAATCAGAGGAGAAGTGTATGATAAAAGGAATATAGGTCCTTCAACTCCAAAAGGACATGATTATATCTTTGTCTTCAGAAGATACGCCTGGTGACAGTGTGAAAGATCAAGTGATGGTAGAAAAGAATGGGACTGGATTCATTTACTTAACCAATTCTTTCCCGTTGTTACTTAGTGAATACGAAACTCCTGCCAAATCCAATAGACACTTTCTTGTTTTAAAGGGTCCTGATCTGGGGTGCCTAGGTGGCTCAGTGGGTTCGGCTCAGGTCATGCTCTCACATTCATGAGTTTGAGCCCCGTGTCAGGCTCTGTGCTGACATCTCAGAGCCTGGAGCCTGCTTCAGAGTGTGTGTGTGTGTGTGTGTGTGTGTGTGTGTGTGTGTGTCTCTCTCTCTCTCTCTCTCTCTGCCCCTCCCTTGCTCATGGTCTGTCTGTCTCTCTCTCAAAAATAAACATTAAATTTTTTTAATAAATAAATAAATAATAAAGTGTCCCAACCTCTCCACTGCTTCTGACAAAAAACACCGACCCCACGGCCTTCACAGTCTCAGGGCCTGCCAACCATGGCACCAACCTTTTCTACTTCATCTTCCCCTTGACCCTTTTAAGTAAAAACCATGAAACACTAAGGACATTTGGGGGGGAAAACTGCCTACAAATGCACTATCCTAACGTAGCTGTTTTTGGTTGTTTTGCACAATCCCCTAGTTTTCTCTCTATACATACATTTTTTTTTTTTTTTTACAAAGTTGTAATCAGATGTGTATGTTTTATATTCTGTGTGGCCATTTCGGGCTGATCACTTGTTTCTGACATCCTGTAGTCCTCTCAGAGCAATAGGTTCATTGCTGTGTCCTATGAAGTGCTTTCTTTGCATACTCATTCGGGAAACTCACCCCTTCGCCTGGATTCAATTACTGTGTGCACACAGATGGCTTCTGTTAGCTGCATCTCTAATTCTGACCATCCAATTCATCAGTTATAGAGACTTATTACTGAAAGCATTTCAATACATAATGTTCACTGCTGTCCCCTCTCCTGTCAATCCTTCCACCTTCACTATTACTCAAGCCAAACACAGGTCTGGCCCCCAAAACCTATTCCTTCTTATTTGATGTCTACATAAAGGGACAACCCAGTAAAGCAAGTTCTCTCCCCTTCCCCCTAGTCCAGGAGCCAACACACTAGGAAACAAGTACAGTCTGATCCCTTTCCTTCCAGCAGGTGGGAGGGGAGGAACACAGGAAAAGGTTCTCCTCAGCACGTGCTGACTTGAGACAGGGAAAGGAAATGGCAACCACTAGCTCCTCCTGGTGGTAGGAAGAGCATGAGCACTGACCCCCGGATTCATGTAGGAGGACGCGGGGTTGCAAATGCCACTGGGCGCAAAGAACCTGGCTCCGACCCTGCTCTGTGGCTTCTTAGCCCAGTGCCCACAGACAACTTCAGTTCTGGCAGCAAGGCTGTTCCGAGCAACAGATGAGGTGAGGAGCGTGAAGTGCTCTTGACTCCCAGTCACTCTTCCCCCAGATATCTCCAAACAGTGTTCGCTGCCCAGCCCACAGTCAGAGCCTTGGTATGCATCCCAACCACTAAACCCAGAATTACAACATCTTCCTGCTTCCCTCCTTTCAACTTCTTCTCTGTAAAACTGTCCTACATGCAGCACTAATTAATAAGTCTCTCCCAGTCCCACTCGAGCTTTATTATCGGCCACTTTACCCCAAAGCTCTAATAATAGGCATTTCTGATTTTCCCTAAGTCAATATAGCAGCTGAACAAGAGTACGGACAGTAGTTCTAGAGTTATTAGGGAAGGTTGTGTGTTTAATGTTTGTTTTTTTGGGAGCTTTTTTGAAGAGAGTTGCAAGTAAGAAAGAGTTTGGTTTTTCTTCCTTCCTCTGGACCATCATAAATTACTGATCTTTCTTTCACTTAAACTGCTTAGAAGGGGGAAAAGGAATCAATAAGACAGGGCACTTGAGTAAACATGAACATATTAGTTAGCATTTTTCACAAAGTGATACTCTTATACCCCAAAGTATGGCAGCAATAAATTGTTTTCCATTCTCAAGCCTAGAAATGCTTTCAAATTATAGTAAAAAAAAAAAAAAAAAAAAAAAAAATTTGAATGTATTGCCAATTGGGCTCTGTCCTACTTGTTCTCCATTCTCCTTCCTGCCTAGTCTGTTGTGTGTCCGTGTGTGTATCTGTGTGTCAGGCCATGGGGGCTGTACTCCTGCCTCCATGATGTGGGAGACATTAACAGACAACCAGAGAACAGAGAAAGTTTGTGGGGGGCTCCTGTCCCAGCACCATTCTGCCTCAGCATTGTGATTCTGGCCTCCGTCCCCCTACAACTGGGGGGTGAGTAAGGGGATTCTGGTGACAGCCCCTCCTCACAGCTCAGTTCCTTTCACCCAGCTTCAGAAACACAGTCTCCTTCCAGCGGCCTCAGGAGGGGTAACACTACACCAAGCTGCTAATCACTGAAGGCCTCAAGATTCCTCCTGGGTTCCCTTAACCCTGACCACCCTTCTTCAAATACTCACTTTGTTAAATTATGTTGACAGCCTCATCTGAATGTGCCTTGACCTGACTGACAGAGGCTCCCTGCACCCAACATCGAATTATGGTATCTCCAGTTCGCTGTCATTTATGGTCCAGAAAGTCTAGTGCCTTCACACTATCTGCTTCTGCCTCAGCCTTCTCATGTATTGTTCCCAGTTTTGTGTAAAATATCCACCTGCCGTCTCCATCCATTCATTTAAAATATAGTTTGTAGTTCAACAACTCTACAAAGCTTTCCCAGATTTCTTCAACACTGTGATACTATACTAGCCTGGAAGGAGTTATGTCAACTTTTTCTTATTGGTAATCCAATAAGAGAACAATATTCTGTGTGTAATAAATACTAACTGGCTCTCACTTAGGTTAAGTGAAATCCATTCTTCCTTTCCAAGACAGTGATCAACCATCAGTGACTCAAAGAACCTGCCCTCTGGGACTGTGTCACCTTGCAATCACTGATGTGGTTATTAAAGACTTCTCAATCCTTCCAAGCTACAGAACAGTCTCAAAGAAGCAGAAGTGATAACAATAATGAGCACAAGACAACACCCCACCATCAGGTAATCAAAATTCTTCTTCTAAGATGCAGGAAGGAGAAAGAGGGAGAGGTAGCAAAACAAACCCCAAGTAGAAGAAAAAATAAAGATTGCGTTTTCTCTCCTTGAACTATGTAGGAGATACAGGCACATCACCAGAGGACTTGTTAATGGCCTCCTAAAAGAGGGAACAAGAATTACGAAACAAACTCCTGGTCTGTTGCTTGTCTTAGTCTAAAATGGAAAAGTAAACAAAATAATACTCCACAATCTTTGTTGTCTGATGTAAGGATAATTGGCTCTCAGCTACTTTAAACAAAGTTGCAATCACTCATTATGCAACAAATTCTCTAAATGACCTAAAATGTTTGGCTCGAAAAGAAGAGCATAAAACAGATGTAATATTAAAGACTCCAATTATGAATAATTCCTTGATAAGACCCCTCATCAGTGCCAACAATTAATTTACTAACATGAATTACAGTTATGAATTCAAATTTTGGCAAAAAATTAAAGTAAATATGGTGTGGTCTCAGCACGCTTTCCATTAAACATGTTCTTATTTACCAGGAAAAAAAGCAAAGGCCTATATGTCTTAAACCATCAGATGATTATGGCTGCATATGAAATAAGATCCAATTCGAAGTGTCTTAAATAATTCACGCATTCAGTCTTTGAATAAGAAATCTGGACTCTCTCTTACATTTCAATGCCAGAACGGACTTACACAAGGACCCTTAAATTGCTGACTAAAGAGAATGAGGTGCCATCACTGACCTACAGCAATCACGACACATTCCCCTATGACTGGCCCAAAGCATGTTAGCAAAAAAGAAAATATATTATCGTACAGGCAGGCACCAAGTGTAGCATCCAGAAAAACATCTGCACACATAGTTTCAGTCATGCTTCAAATTCAGAGATGAGTAAAGTTAAGGAGGGGTGGGGGCAGGGGCCCTAGGCTCAGATACCCTACATGGGCCAAGCAGAAACTGAACAAATGAGGCAGGCTGGGTGGGAACTGCACAGTTCTGAACAGTGTGTGGCCTCCAGTTCTCCACTTTATTTTGCACTCTTATCTCAAATATCAGTGAAGTACAGTAGAGTTTAAGAATAAACAGATATTCGGGGCACCTGGGTGGCTCAGTCAGTTGAGCATCAGACTTCGGCTCAGGTCATGTCGTCATTCTCACAGTTCGTGAGTTCAAGCCCCGCATAGGGCTCTCTGTGGTCAGTACAGAGCCCACTTCAGATCTTCTGTCTCCCTCTCTCTCTGCCCCCCTCCTGTGCATGCACGCATTATCTATCTCTCTCAAAAACAAACATTTAAGAAAAAAAGAATAAAAAGATATTCTTTCTCTAACCTTTACACAAATAGGTAAGACTAGCTTCAGACTCAGAAATTATGACACATTAACCTGTTACCATGTACCCTTTACAGTGCCGTAAGCAACTTATTTCACTTTTTAAAATAAAATATTATGTGTTAGGTATCACCTGCCCTCATTTTTACAAGTGAGGGAAGTGAGCCTTAGAGAGGAAAGTAATTTCTCAAAAACCACATGACTTCTGGGTGGTGAAGCAGGGAACAGCACGACTACCAGGACCTGGAGCTCACTGAAGCTAAATACGACTCATGAAACGAGTGCTCTTGCCCAGGTTCTGTAGTCACTTGAGAAGGAGGCTCCTGGTTAACAAATATGGCTCAGTGACCAGCTAGTTCCTTACAAAGCAACCATTTTCACCGGACTTTTCTCAGCCGTGTCCACTCCATTTCTACACAGAAAATATTTTAAAAGGCAGCAGCAATGCTTAGGGCTTAACCACTTCGGTAGTGGGTGAGAATTCATTGGTAGCATGATTGCAGGAATCTTCAGATCTTAAAAATGCCTCCCAAACTCTACAGTGAATGCTGGTCCCTGACATGGAAGCTTGAATTTGTGAGTGTGGGTGCACCAGTATAAACACATCATTTACCTACCTCTGTGTGAAAGACCTACTATTCACAAACTGTCAGATAAGAAAATCCCTGCCCCAGATAAGATAGGGTCATAAAGAGCAACGGGGCGCCTGGGTGGCTCAGTCGGTTAAGTGTCCGACTTTGGCTCAGGTCATGATCTTGCGGTTCACAGGTTCGAGCCCCACATCAGGCCCTGTGCTGACAGCTCAGAGCCTGGAGCCTGCTTCGGATTCTGTGTCTCCCTCTCTCACTGCCCCCTCCCACTCGCACTCGGTCTTTCTCTCCCAAAAATAAACATTAAAAATAATAATAATAAAGAGCAGCATCTATGGAGTCTACTCATACTAGTCCATTTCATCCTAATCCAGAAATCTGAAACCATTATTAACCTACTCTTCAACAACTTTTCCTGTTATCTCCTTTACACCTCTCTCTTATACACCATATGCTCCAGTCTTATTTATTAACGGATCCTCAGCACTTGGCACCTGGTATGAAGGTGCACAATAAACATTTGTTGAATGAACAGCAAACATGATATTGTTTATGCAGTGATATGTTAGACTCATAAGATATTCCAATATATAAAGCACATTGATAAGAGTGAATTACTCAATTTCTCTTCCACAGCTGTACTCAGCTTTAGCATATGAGTTTTATAAGACAAATAAAAGGTCAATCTGTAATTGGCAAAAGCATCTTCCAAATTACACCAATCTAACAGAACTACGTAGGTTGGATTAGATCAACTACCTCTCCCAACACATTCCATTCTACATTTACTCATCATTCTCTTCCACACTTCAGTAAGTGTTGGAAAAAATAGAACATTCCCATCAAGCAGAAACTCCAGGCTAAGTATCATGTTAGATAATCAGATCCATGTCTTACCAGCATTCATATCTTTAAACTTCTGCTTTAGCTCAGTAGGAGTGAAACGATACTGATCAAGACCATCATTCCAGCGAATTCGGTCCAAGACTTGAAGATCTCCTCCAATCAGCCAATCTCCTTGTTCCATAACCATCTAATGGGAAGAAAAAAAATTTTTTTTAAAGAAAACAAGATCAAAATAAGGAAGAACATTTCCCTCACATGAGCTACATATAGTTGTAAACTAATCTTAAGGCCAATGATAAACATGTTTGGCTTATCAACTGAACGGGGATTAGAGACACATTAAAATTAGAATGTATTTGGGGCACCTGGATGGCTCAGTCAGTTGAGCGTCTGACTCTTGATTTCAGCTCAGGTCGTGATCTCATCATTATGAGACTAAGCCCCACATCGGGCTCCATGCTGAGCATGGACCCTTCTTGGGATTCTCTCATTCTCGCGCACTCTCTCTCTCTCTCCCTCCCTCCCTCTTCCCCGCTCATGCTCACTCACTCTCTCAAATAAAATTAAAAAACAAAACAAACAAAAATTAGAATACATTTTATAATTTCTCAGAGGTCTTGTGACACAACTAGGATATTTACATAGGAAAGGCAAACAACATCAAAGTAATTATGACTTGTTACGTAACAAAACATTGCCTTCATTGTTGTTGTATGCTGTTGTAAAGAAACCTTTGTAACCCTGAGTGAGCCCACCCCTCCTCTGTGTTCTCCAATCCTAAACTTTTGACTATTTAAAGCAATGCTGATGGAGCTGGACGCAAATTCATACCCTCGGATCTCCACATCACCTCTAATTTCTCACAACTTCACTCATGTTCCTTCCCTGCATCTGAGAGTAGGGATGTGACCTCTGGGACCTGTCCACTTCCACAGCACAGCTGAAACTCACCCTTCCCTCCCTGGCTTCAGCTTAGGTACTAATAATATACCCAGACCACTGCAGTCCCTTCCTACGGGGTCTATAAAGTCCCTCCCCATCCATAAAACCCTTCATTCGATAAGTATTTACCAAGTAACTGGTACATGCCAGGGCCTTTGCTGGGCACCGGGAAATGCAGCAGAAAATGGGAGAAAGATCTAAGAGACCTTACGTTCCAGTGGGACACTGAACAGAAACCAGACAGGTAGTGGCTAGTGACGAGTGTCACAGAGAAAATAACTGGGGCAATGGAACACAGTGCCCAGGGAGCAGAGTGAATGACATGTAAGAGCAAGGGGTCAGTAAAGGTCTCTCTGAGGAGGGCGGCACTGAACCCGAGATGACTAAAAGGAACCAGCCACGGAGGTAAAGTATTTCGGGCAGAGGAAGAACAAGTAAAAAGTGCTGGAGCAGAAACAAAAGCCTGGAGCATCTGTCCTTGAGAAGCAGCCCAGGGCCAGGAAAGTCAGAGCAGGGATAGGAGTAGGGGGAGGGAGGGGGAGGGAGGGGGAGGGAGGGGGAGGGAGGGAGAGAGAGAGAGAGAGAGAGACAGACAGACAGACAAACAGACAGGCCATGAGTTAGAAGGTCAGGGCCGGACCTCGTCGGGACTTGGGTTTTATTCTATTTACAACAAGCAGCCCCTGGAGAGTTTCAGAGGATAGAGTGCTATGCTCAGATTTATATTTTTGAAGGCTCACTCCGGCTGCTCCAAGAACAGAAAGGCAGTGGGCATAAGGAAGCGGGATTCCAGCCAGAGCACAGCGGATGGTGTAGGCTGGAGACCTGGAGAGCTCGGACAGTACCAGTGCAAGTGGTGGTGGGATGGGGATACCCTGCACAAGACCACCAAGCCAAGCTTCTTAAAGTGCCACTTTGTTTGTGACTGTCTCATGCTCCCAGGCTGCCTGTGACCTCCACTCCTAGCAAGGCAGAGCAGCACAAAGGACCCACGACAGACTCTAATCCTGACTCCTAACTGGTGCCTCTGCAGGTCTGGGCAAGCCAAACCCAAAAGAAGACTCCTCAAGTTAAAGAAAACTGGTCTACCTCCAAGGATCATTGTAAGGACCAAACGACAGAAAAGCAGTTTGAAAAGCATAAAGCATAAATATATGTAAACCATGTGATGACTGAACATTTTAACATCTCAGGGTAGAATGCTAAGCCTTCTCTCTTCCCAAGGTCCTCTCTCCCGCTTAATAACCAGCCATTTCTCAAACACATGGAGTCTTTGCTCCTCCTGATCCCTAAAACTGGAATTGTGTTTCTCACCGTTCCTTATCGAAATCCTGCTGGTTCCTCAAGGTTGCATCCTAACAAGTTGTGCAGATTACTCTAAATAGAAGTGGCATATACATCAGTAATTACTCTCTGCTATAGATTATGGAAGATGGCTCTGAAGCCCCAAAGTCCTTAATTCATTTTTTTTTTTTAATTTTTAATGTTTACTTTTATTTTTGACAGAGAGAGAGAGGGGGAGGGAGAGAGAGAGGGGGAGGGAGAGAGAGAGAGACAGAGAGAACGTGAGTGGGGGAAGGGCAAAAGAGAGGGAGACACAGAATCTGAAGCAGGCTCCAGGCTCTGAGCTGTCAGCACAGAGCCTAATTCAGAGCTTGAACTCATGAACCAAGAGATCACGACCTGAAGTTGGACACTTAACCGACTGAGCCACCCAGGCCCCCCGCAAAGTCTTTAATTCAAATCAGACCCTCATTCCACTTATTAGCTCTATAATTTTGGTCAAGACATCTATCCCCTGTAGGTCTCAATTTCTCCCTGTGTAGGATAGAAATGCCACCCATCCTATAGGTTTGCTATGCGGTTTGGAAGAATTTACATAAGCATGTTTTGTAAACCATTAATAACTGTAGAATTATGGAGTACCTGAGTGGCTCAGTCGGTTGAGCTTCTGACTTCGGCTCAGGTCATGATCTCACAGCTCCTCAGTTTGAGCCCCGGGTTGGGCTCTGTGCTGACAGCTCAGAGCCTGGAGCCTGCTTCGGATTCTGTGTCTCCCTCTCTCTCTGCCCCTCCCTCACTTAGAGCCTGGAGTCTCTCTCTCTCTCTCTCTCTGCCCCCACCCCAACCCTGTTCATGCACTGTCTCTCTCTCTCTCTCTCTCTCCCTCAAATAAACATTAAAAAAAAATTTTTTTTAATAACAGCAGAATTTTAACTTTGAAGAAACATCTGACACCATCACTAGTTCAAATTCCTTATTTTCTAAAACAATATATCTCCCTATTTTAAAAAGTTTATCACTTCTTATCCTTCATGGGATGAGATTTAGGACATTGTCAGGATCTAAACAGACGTCATAAAAAACTTTCTAGATAAAGCTACTAAAATTTCACTTAATTTCTTTTAAAGCTCATAGTGTACTTTCAAACAACTGACAGGAATTTTACTTCAATAACATTTCACACATAATACATAAAATACACGAGGCCCTCTGGAAAGACTAAGTGGATTTCACTATTTTCATATCAGAAACAACGTTCGACTGGAAGTCCAGACTAGATAAAATCACCCTGCCACGGGCTCCCATAGCACCCTGTCTTCAGAGCCGACCTGTAAGCACATGATGTCTGCTCCACCACCAGCCAGTAAGCTCCAAGCTTATAAAGAACGTGCCTGCTGTGTACATCAGCCATATATCCCCAGAACTGGCACCAAGCTCAGTGCCTGATGCAAAAAAGATTTACTGAACAATTATTTATCTGCATCAAAATGACAAGATCATGGTTCATCACACTAATCTAAGATCCAGTGTCCTTTCTGCAAAATAATCTTTTTTTGAGAGAGAGAGCACCCGCATGCACAAACAGGGGAGGAGCAGAGGGAGAAGGTGAGAGAATCTGAGGCAGTCTCCACGCCCAGCGTGGATTTGATCTCACAACTGTGAGATCGTGACCTGAGCCGAAATCAAGAATCAGACGCTTAATTGACTAAGCCATCCAGGCGCCCCCCCATTCCGCAAAATATGAACAATTCCAACAGAAGAGTCAACATACGGGTGATGCCCGCACTGCAGCACAAACACTATTGGCAAATCAAGATACAAGGCAGCAAGGTTTGCTCAGGACCTTGATGTAGGGATGGTTCTTGCACGTTGTTCCCCATTGTCTGGCACAGCGCTCCTCCTTCCTGTGCTCAAAAAACTCTGGGTTGCGAAGAATAGCCACACGGCAGCCCTCATACATCAGAGCAAATGCGGTGCAGCCGTCCAGCCTCTCTCTGTCTTCATGAGTAGCCGGCAGAACTATAGGTACTGACAAGTTAATGACACCCCCTGCAGGACACAAGAGAACATGAAGCACACAGCTTGGATTACTCAACAGGCCATATATCCACCTTCCACTTCAGGGGATGCTCTTCAAATAATACAAGATTTATGGGTCAGTGACAGTACCTGGCACAGAAAATCAGGAGAGAGAACAACCCCCCCACCGCAAACAGGTTAAAAAAAAAAAAAAAAAAAAAACCAGCAAAACATTAAGAGTGTCAACACCATGAAGCAATGTACTTCCCACACTTCCCACAACAATTCATGAAACTGTCTTTGGGAAGAAAAAAAGTGGTATAAAATCACAGACATAGAAGAAACAGTTTAACAAGGAAGAGTCAACTGGTTAAGCCTGGTGTCATCAAAATATACTGAGCACCTCCAATACATGAATAAGACAAAAAAATGTTTTCAGGGCCTTTCTAGGAAAATGTAAATCCGTTCTGATAACTATACTTTGAGTGGCAAGTATACTTGAGTCTGCTGGGGATACTTGGGTTTCCTTGAGAGAGGAAGACAAAAACACCCAAAAGGTTTTTTGATTTCTTTGTTTTTAATCAGAATTAGACCAATATTAGTGATTACTGGCCAAGAAACAAAGGAAGCAAGTGTGTCTATTTCAATCCAAATATGTTGTCTGTGAGACAATAAGCACATCCTCAGTTTCCAACCTTTCAAGTTCTAAAAGTTTTTTTTTTTTTTTTTTTCCTACTCATCATGCCCAGGTTAGAAAAATAAAATGCACTCTCAAATTCATATGTGGATCTTATTTACATACCAGATAAAAGCATACTTTCTTGGAAATCATGGCTTGCCTTCCTTGGACAAAAGAGGTCAACAAAAATCAGTGATAACTGCTTGGCTGATTTAAAGTTACCACCACTAGGTACAGTTTAAAGGGGAAAATTAATAGGTAGATTTGCAGCAAACACAAGGCTAAATCATTCCGAAGGAGGCAGTCCACAAAGATTCTGCCATTGGTTCCAAAGAAGAAAAATCAAAAAGCAATATTTAACACTTAAATTTTTGTGATACAAGTTTCTTGAGAAGAATGACTAGGAGTTACAATTTCTGGTATCAATTTCATTCCTTAGTTAAAAGTCGTAACACAGAAAAACGTGCTGGCTATTTTATAGGCTTAGTGACATTTAAAAATATTTTATTTAATGTAACAAATTAATCTTACCAACAGTATACAAAGTTCTGGGTAGCTGAATTGTCAGTAAAATATATTAAACATCAATGCCTTTGACAAATTTTTTTTTTTTTTTTTTAGTGCTTTAAAAGAAGAAGAAGAACCATCACTTTAACCATCTATTTCAGGACTTCTTTGTTTTGTTTTTAAGATTTTATTTTAAGGAAACTCTACACCCAACTTGGGGCTCAAACTCACAACCCTGAGATTAAGAGTTACATGCTCCACCAACTGAGAGGCAGCCAGGTGCCCCTATTTCAGGACTCCTTAACTTGGCCTTGCTGATTCCTTATTAGAACACTCAAGCAAGCAGGGGCACCCAGGTGGCTCCATCGGTTGGGCTTCCGACTTCAGCCCAGGTCATGATCTAACGGTCCATGGGTTCAAGCCCCACGTCGGGCTGTGTGCTGACAGCTCAGAGCCTGGAGCCTGCTTTGAATTGTGTCTCCCTCTCTCTCTCTGCCCCTTCCCTACTCACACTCTGTCTCTCTCTGTCTATCAAAAATAAATAAACATTGAAAAAAAATTTAAAAAAAAACACGCAAGCATGGATTTCAGGACAGCAAAATTCAGGATATATGTGCACTTTTTCAGAGAAAGGCTTTCCATGATGATCAGGTGGATACAGCAGAGGGAAATTCTATTTGTTTCTTAAATCCATTTTCAGCCCTTATGCCCAGGGAAACCTGCATATATAAACCTGCATTATCTCCCTCTGCAATAAATCACAATCCAGAAAACAAAACAAAACAAAAAGATCTCACAGTTCACTTCAAACATTCAGTACCGCTATAACTTGGTCTTAAAATACTATCTTCCAGGGCGCTTGGGTGGCTCAGTTGGTTAAGCATCCGACTTCACCTCAGGTCATGATCTCATGGTTCGTGGGTTCGAGCCCCGGGATGGGCTCTGTGCTGACAGCTCAGAGCCTGGAGCCTGCTTTGGATTCTGTGTCTCCCTCTCTCTCTGCCCCTCCCCCACTTGCGCTCGCTCTCAAAAATAAATAAAACACTTAAAATGCTACCTCCATTAAAGACATCACCACTACTTTTTAGAGGCAGTGATGAATTGCTGCCCCTGTGTAATTTCTCTTCCATACTCAATGTACAATTGAACGCAGAAGCTCTTACCATCCAGAAGACAATCAAAATGAAGGCACTGCAAGTACTCCCTCTCTCTCATAAAGCCATTCAGGGGGGTTGCCCAACCTTCTGCCAGAACCTGTACCCACTGCATATCCACCTAGTAAATGAGACAGTAAAGGAAAATGCTCTACTTCATATACTTATGAACAAAAGCAGTAATAACCTTTAAGAGTTTAATTTGGAAAGCAATGGAAAGAAACACCTCAAGAATGATTATAGATTATACAAATCTAATAAAGATTAAGGGCACTAGGAAAATGTGCATCTCTCCTAATAAATGTGCATAACATTAGTCTTCAAAGCATTTCTAATAAGGATGGCATCTCCTACACTAGTGGCTCTCAAACTTTAATATGCTAGAAGAAACCCTGGGAAGGCCTTTATTAAAACAGAGATTGTTCCACCTCCACAGATTCTACTTCAATCGCTTTGCTGTGGGGCCCAAGAATTTGTATTTTTAATAGGTTCCCAGAAAATGCTAAATGATAGTCTGCAAGTTATACTGTGACAACTAATGCCTTAAACTAAAACAAACTTTACATAAAAATACTTACCAGAACAAGTGCCTGACCAATGACAGGGCGCCCTTTATTTTATAAAGATTATGTTACGTCTTGACTTTTAAGATTTCTAACCTATCCTACCAGAACGTTAAGGAATTGATGGACTACATACCATTAACAGAAGCTGGATATGCTCATTTTTTAACTGTGCGTGTGTGCAGCAGTGGCTCTCAAATGAGAAAAGATAAAGCACCTGGCCAACTGGGTGCAGTAAAATGTAGCTTACCATTTATTCCCAAAGTATGTGGGCCAATGTATTCCCCTCCTGTAAGTCACAGGAAAAATTATATACACAGACCAAATTGTTTCACTTACTTTCAAGTTTTCCTCTTACCAATTATTTCTAAACGTTGGACAGTGGCCACTATTTGTCTCTACTGGAATTCAATTCTAGATGGTATGTGTTATGGACTGAATGTCTGTGTCCCCCCTCAAATTCATATGTTGAAGCCCCAATCCCCAATGTGACTGTATTTGGAGATGTGGCCTATGAGGAGGTGACAAGGTTAAATGAGATCATAAGGGTGGGGCCCTAATCCAACAGGTCTGGTACCCTCACAGGAAGAGGGACACCAGAGCTCACAGCTATCAGCAAGCCAGAAAGAGTCTCACCAAGAACCAAATCAGCCAGCACCTTGATCTTACACTTTTCAATCTCCAGATCCACAAGAGGGGCAATTTTTGCTGTTTAATCCATCTAGTCTACGGTATTTGCTCTGGCCCCCCAAGTTAATACACTATCCGACTTAAGATGGATTTTTTAGTTAATTACTTTTCATAACTGCCGTGCAAAGAACAAGCCACTACATTAAAAGAGCTACTGTGTTGTAGAGCTCTGCTGACCTGGATTCACAATCATTCATCCTCATTCTGTGTGTATATATGTATGTTCACTCCATGCAAAGTATGTCAATGACAACATCTGTTCCTTTGCAACGGCCACCTTCCTACGTGGCTCTGTTCTCCGGCTCTCCCTCTCTGCTCCCTCAGAATGTCCTGGCTTCTGGTCAGAGACCCAATCCCATAAAGCACATCAAATAATCTACTGCTAATCAGGGATTTGAATAAACTTAAAGAGGCCTTCTCTAAGCCCAGAAATTTGTTGGTGCTTAAAGATTTGGTGCTTCCCTGGGTGTTCTGGATTTTTAGTAACTAAATGAAAGGCTGGGAAATTCAACTTCTGGTCCAGCTTCTTATTCATCTCTCAATTTTAAAAGTACATCTAAAGGATATAATTTAAAATTCTCTAATATTTGAAAATGATAAATTATAGTTTCCAATGTTGTTGTATCTAGTTTACCTCAGTAGGTTTTTTTTGGCGGGGAGAACACTTAATGAGAGCTAAAACATGCACATAATGACTCTTACCAAAATAAGAGATTCAAGGTTTTGGCAGAGGATTATGAAACATGTTTGGAGGGAAAAACTGTTCATTTTAATTACTATATAGTACTTTGAAGCTTTAAGAACTCATTCCTTCTGATAAACCTAAAACTTTTACACAATCTCTGATCTTTGCTATTTCAAAATAGATAAATCTTATGACATTAAATACA